>NC_136516.1:53481176-53688676 GCF_053919585.1 Euprymna scolopes
CGTGATGTGGAGTTAAGAATCCATATCCATTCTGTTTAAACTTTCAAGGGTTGATTACAAATAATGATAAAAAATTAATTAAAATTCTAAACATTTAAAAATGTTTCGTAAAAAATGAATTAAAAAACTAGGTATTTAAATATGTTTCGTAAAAAAAATTAATTAAATTGCTGATCATTTAAAAATGTTTCGTAAAAAATTAATTAAATTACTAAGAATTTAAAAATATTTCATAAAAAATTCATTAAAATGTTAGGCATTTAAAAATGTTTCGGAAAAATTAAATAAAATATTAGGTATTTACACTTGTTTTGAAAAATAATTAATTAAATTGCTATGCATTTAAAATGATTCGTAAAAAAATAAATTAACATTCTAAACATTTAAAAATGTTTCGTAATAAATTAATTAAAATCGAAGGCATTTAAAAATATTTCGTAAAAAAATTATTAAAAATGTTTTGAAAAAATTATATAAAATATTAGGTATTTAAGCATATTTTGTTAAATAATTAATTAAATTGCTATGCATTTAAAATGTTTCGTAAAAAATTAATTAAAATGCTAAACATTTAAAAACGTTCCGTAAAAAATAATTCAAATCTTAGGCATTTAAAATGTTTCGTAAAAAATAATTAAAATTCTAGGCATTTAAAAATGTTTCGTAAAAAATTAATTAAATTGCTAGGTATTTAAGCATGTTTCGTAAAAAAAAATAATTAAAATGCAAGGTACTTAAAAATGTTTCGTAAAAAATTCATTAAAATGAAAGGCATTTTAAAATATATCGTAAAATATTAATTAAACTACTAGGTATTTAAAAATAGTTCGTAAAAATTAATTGAATTGCTAGACATTTAAAAATGTTTCGTAAATAAATCAATTAAATTGATAGGTATTTAAAAATGTTTCGTAAAAATATAAAGTAAAATACTAGGTAGTTAAAAATGTATCATAAAAAATTTATTAAATTTCTAGGTATTAAAAAATGTTTTGTAAAAAGTTATTAAAATGGTAGGCATTTAAAATCGTTCGTAAAAAATTCATTATAAACCTAGATATTTAAAAAATGTTCCGCTAAAAATAAATTAAATTGCTAGATATTTAAACATGTTTTGTAAAAAATTTATAAAAATGCTTGATATTTAAGAATTTTTCGTAAAAAAATAATTAAATTGCTAGGTATTTTTTAATGTTTCGTAAAAAAGTTTATTAAAACGCTAAACGTCTAAAAATGTTTCGTAAAAAACGAATTAACAGGCAAGGCATTTAATATATTTCGTAAAAATTCATTACAATGTTAGGTATTTAAAAATGTTACCTAAAATGAATTAAATTGTTAGGTATAAAAATGTTTTGTAAAATATAATTAAAATGCTAGGCATTTAGAAAGTTTCGTAAAAAATTAATTGAATTACTAGGAATTTAAACATGTTTCGTAAAAAAATAATTAAATTGCTAGGCATTTAAAATGGTTCTTAAAAAATTAATTAAATTGCTAAGCATTTAAAATGTTTCGTGAAAAATGTATTAAATTGCTAGGTATTCAAAAATGTTTCGCAAAAACATGAATTAAAATAGTACTATTTATAAATGTATCGTAAAAATTACTTAAATTGCTAGCTATTTAAACATGTTTCGTAAAAAATTAATTGAATTGCTAGGTATTTAAAATGTTTCGTAAAAAAATAATTAAAATGCTAGGAACGTAAAAATGTTTCGTAAAAAAATTAATTAAAACACTAAACGTTTAAAAATGTATTGTAAACAATTAATTAACAGACAAGGCATTTAAAATATTTTGAAAAAATTCATTACAATGTTAGGCATTTAAAAACGTTTCCTAAAAATGAATTAAATTGCTAGGAATTTAAAAATGTTTCGTAAAATATAATTAAAATGCTAGGTATTTAAAAATGTTTCGTAAAAAATTAATAGAATTGCTAGGAATAAAAACATCTTTCGTAAAAAATAATTAAATTGCTAGGTATTTAAAAATGTTTCGTAAAAATTAATTAAAATCAAAAGCATGAAAAATGGATAGTAAAATATTAATTAAAGGTATAGGTATTGAAAAATTGTTCTTAAAAAATAATTAAAATCCAAGGTACTTTAAAATGTTTCGTAAAAAATTAATTAAATTGCTAGGCATTTAAAATGGTTCGTAAAAAAATAATTAAATTTCTAAGCATTTAAAAATGTTTCGTGCAAAAAATTTATTAAATTGCTAGGTATTAAAAAGTGTTTCGTAAAAACATAAATTAAATACTACGTATTTATAAATGTATCGTAAAAAAGTACTTAAATTGGTATCTATTTAAACATGTTTCGTAAAAAATAATTAAAATGCTAGGTATTTAAAACTGTTTTGTAAAAGATTAATTAAATTGCTAGGCTTGTAAAAATGTTTTGTAAAAAAATTAATTAAAACACAAAACGTTTAAAAATGTTTCGTAAACAATTAATTAACAATCTAGGCATTTAAAGTATTTCGTAAAAATTAATTACAATGTTAGGCATTTAAAAATGTTTCCTACATTAATTAAATTGCTAGGTATTAAAGAATTTCGTAAAAAATTAATGAAAATCTTAGGAATTGTAAAATGTTTCGTAAAAATTAATTAAAATCAAAGGCATTAATAAAGTATAGTAAAATATTAATTAAATTGATAGGTACTTAAAAATGTTTCGTAAAAAATTAATTAAATTGCTAGGCATTCAAAATGGCTCGTAAAAAATTAATTAAATTGCTAAGCATTTAAAATGTTTCGTGAAAAAATGTATTAAATTGCTAGGTATAAGAAAATGTTTCGTAAAAAAATGAATTAAAATAGTACGTATTTATAAACGTATCGAAAAAATTCACTTAAACTGCTATCTATTTAAACATGTTTCGTAAAAAAGTAATTAAATTGCTAGGTATTTAAAATGTTTCGAAAAAAATTAATTAAAATGCTAGGCATGTAAAATGTTTCGTAAAAAAATTAATTAAAACATTAAACGTTTAAAAATTATCGTAAACAATTAATTAACAAACAAGGCAGTTAAAATATTTCGAAAAAATTCATTAAAATGTTAGGTATTTAAAACGTTTCCTCAAAATGAATTAAATTGCTAGGTATTTAAAAATGATTAGTAAAAATTAATTTAAATCCTAGGCATTTAAAAATGTTTCGTAAAATATAATTAAAAGGTATTTAAAAAATGTTTCGTTAAAAATTAATTGAATTGCTTGGAATTTAAAAATGTTTCGTAAAAAATAATTAAAATCCTAGGTACTTAAAAATGTTTCGTAAAAAATCAATTTGATTGCTAGGCATTAAAAATGGTTCGTAAAATAATTAATTAAATTGCTAAGCATTTAAAAATGTTTCGTGAAAAAGTTATTAAATTGCTAGGTATTGAAAATTTTTTCGTAAAAACATAAATTAAATACTACGTATTTATAAATGTATCGTAAAAAAGTACTTAAATTGCTATCTATTTAAACATGTTTCGTAAAAAATATTAATGAAATTGATAGGTATTTAAAATGTTTCGTAAAAATAATTAAAATGTTAGGTATTTAACAATGTTTCGTAAAAGATTGATTAAATTGCTAGGCATGTAAGAATTTCGTAAAAAATTAATTAAAGCACCAAACGTTTATAAAATGTTTCGTAAACAATTAATTAACAGCCTAAGCATTTAAAGTATTTCGTAAAAATTAATTACATTGTAAGGCATATTAAAATGTTTTCTAAAAATTAATTAAATTGCTAGGTATTTAAAAAATATTTCGTAAAAATTAATGAACATCTTAGGCATTTAAAAATGTTTCGTAAAAAATAATTTAAATGCTAGGTATTTAAAAATGTTTCGTAAAAAATTAATTAAAATGCTAGGTATTTAAACATGTTTCGTAAAACTTTTTTAAATTGCTAGGTATTTAAAAATGTATCGTAAAATATTAATTAAATTGCTATGTATTTATAAATGTTTCGTAAAAGTTAATTAAATCCTAGGTACTTAAAAATGATTCGTAAAAATTAATTAAATTGCTAAGAATTTTAAATTGTTTTGTAAAAAAAATACTTAAATTGCTACGTATTTACAAATGTTTCGTAAAAACATAAATTAATATACTAGGGATTTAAAAATGTATCGTAAAATTTACTTAAATTGCTAAGTATTTAAAAATGTTTCGTAAAAAATTAATTAACATCTTAGGTATTTAAAAAATTTTCGTTAAAAATTAATAAAATTGTAGGTATTTAAAAATGTTTCGTAAAAAATTCATTATAATGCTAGGTATTTGAAAATGTTTTGTAAAAAATTAGTAAAAATGCTTGGAATTTAAACATGTTTCGTAAAAAAATAATTAAATTGCTAGGTATTTAAAAATGTTTCGTAAATAATAATTAAAATCAAAGTCATTAAAAAAGTATAGTAAAATATTAATTAAATTGCTAGGTATTGAAAAATGATTCGTAAAAAATTAATTAAAATCCAAGGTACTTAAAAATGTTTCGTAAAAATTAATTAAATTGCTAGGCATTTAAAATGGCTCGTAAAAATTAATTAAATTGCTAAGCATTGAAAAATGTTTCGTGAAAAAAATTATTAAATTGCTAGGTATTTAAAAATGTTTCGTAAAAAAATAATTAAAATCTTAGGCGTTTAAAAATGTTTCCTAAGAATTAATTACAATGTTAGGCATTTTAAAATGATTTGTAAAAATTAATTTAAGTGGTTGGTATTTAAAAATGGTTCGTAAAACAAGTAATTAAAATACTACGTATTTAAAATGCGTCGTAAAAATTAGTTGCATTGCTAGCTATTTAAACAGGTTTCGTAAAAATTTAATTAAATTTCTAGGCATTTAAAAATGTTTGGTAAAAATATAAATTAAAATGCTAAGTATTTGAAATGTTACGTAAAAAATAATAACAATGTTAGGCATCTAAAAATGTTTCGTAAAACTAATAATTAAATTGCTAGATATTTAAAAATGTTTCGTAAAAAAATAATCAAAATCTTAGTCATTTAAAAATGTTTCGTAAAAAATTGATTACAAAGTTAGGCATTTAAAAATGTTTCGTAAAAAAATTAATTAAAATGATAGCTATTTAAAAATGTTTCGTTAAAAATTAATTAAAATGCCAGGTATTTAAAAATGCTTCATAAAAAAATTAATTACAATGCTAGGCTTAAAGGAATTTCAGCTAAAGACATTCCAGTTGTTGTTTCTTGGATTGGCGTAGATGATGCTGAGAGTCGATGCATATCGCAGGTGCCGCCCGGAAGTTAAGTTGACAAAGTTTGATTAATTTGATATTGGTTGAAAGATCCTGAGTGAATACATTCTAACTTGCTTTGAAAAGCAAAGTGGAGGACGAACCGGAGACAAATAGAGGTATCTGTTGAAGCCATACTCCTTTTGGCGTTTGTTTCGACGAATTTCAATGTGAAAATCTGACGCCCCACTGCCATTTTAGAGCATGTGACTTCATTAGTGACGCCATCTTCCAGAATAAAGAAAGAAGTCAAAAGAAAATAAGAAAAAATAGTAAGCTGAACAAACAAGAAAAAAGGTGTAGCTATATTAGCTCGGTACTTTTCTGTGTTCGTTCGTCTCTTCACACATTAATTTCTAATTTAGCATAAATCAATGTAATAACAAAAGCAAATGAGCTATTCGAAAAAAAGTTTTTGGAGTTTCATTAATTAAAAAAATAATTCATGTTATGTAGTAAGATTTTCCTGAATGAAAGCATGCTGCCTAAATGCACACATGTTTGTTAATGTATACGCAAAAAATGCGTGTGGATTTTACTTTTAGCAATTAATAACGTAAAGAAGAGTAAAAACAGATGTTTTAGAAAAAAAACGAAACCCGAAATTAAAATATTAAAGACTTTAACAAAATAAATTGATAAAAAAATGCGCGCGACATTAGACTAACTTAATAAAACCAACAGTTCCGCCATTACAACCTAGATTTGCATTTAAACGAACCAAGTCAGTTCTTATTACATGTTTTTTTTTTTATTACTCACCGCACGGGCACCGGTTCAGGAAAGTCGGGTAAAATAATTTGTTTAGATAATGATAATAATCAGACTTACATGTCGTGGGTGCAGTATATACATTCATACGTGTATATATATATATATATATATATATATATATATATATATATATATATATATATATATATATTATATAAATATGTCAATTACTTATCATAAGCCAGCATGTAAATCAGCCACTTATTTTCCATATACGCATCTCTTGGTTTACATTTGACGAGAGCCATTAAGTTATTTATTATACATGGGTGGCCAAATTCCACGCGATAACGATAAGAACAAAAAAAGAAACAGGAACAAAGATTTTTTTTTAAATAAAAAAATAGTAAAAAGGCATGAAAATGAAAAAAAATATGGGTGTGTTCAAAAACATGGAGATGGAGATATTCGTGATTATTATTTGAGAAATTTACTGACATATTTTCCCTGTACACATATATGTATACACACAAAAACACCAGACGGAAGTGACATTGGCTAAATACTTAACGACACGGACTGATAACCTCAGTGTACTAAGTTCGAATCCATTTTTTTTTTTTTTTGTCTTTTTGTTCATAGAAACATTTTCATTTAGGGACGTGAGCTTTCAGGCAGTCTCTCTCGTGAGTAGCGGATGTTTTTCTAGAACTTATTCTAATTAGAAAGATATTGGGAAAACGAATACACACAATAATAATCTGATTCATTCGAAATGGATAAAGGATGCTTAACAACAAGCACCAAAGAGAAAAAAGAGCAGGTTCATTTTTGTAGTATAGTGTTAGTTCTGCTACACCACTTCATAATTTCTGTCCTCCGTCAGTGAAGGGGAAATCCTTCTAGACTGCAGTCATTTTTATTTACGTCATAATCTAGGTAGCTAGATTTTGATCACATTAAAACTTACTGTGTCTTTGTTGGAAGGCGAGTAAATAGAAACTTCTTATTTTTCGTTTCTGACACAAAAAATATTCGCTGGCATTATGCAACACAATTTACACATTCTATATTTTTTAGATTTAACTCGAAGAAATGCTTGGATACTATCAATCAAGTAAATCATGCTCTAACATTAAAATTAAGAACCTATTGCAGAAAATATTGGTCAACAAATAATACAGCCCCACCCCTCAGAAATCAGTTTTAATGCGGATTCTAGTAAAAAAAAAAAATGGTTTATTACGAGCACCTTTTTCTTCATTTGTGAGTTTTTTTGTTTTGTTTTGTTCGATTTCTTGATTCAAACGCACAAATAACGATCTCGGATATTCGTTGCTGATTTTTTTTATTTCTCAAAGTAATCGATGAGCAGAATGCATTGCGCGTACCAAAATACAGAAATAAAAAACTTTTATGTTGATGCTAGCGTCTTTGCTCACCGTGGATTCTTTTAACCTGCTTCTCGACACTCAGCTGACAGCTGATTCGATTTTGGGATGAATTGATGCGCATATCTTTCATCTGGTGTCACATTTTAATGCAAAACTCCTTTCTATTGCATTGAAACAATAACAAACAACGCTCGGCATCGTTGATCTGTTGTTGTTTTTGACCGACTGTGAGCAAATGCAGCACCCACTTGTTGATACTATGCTTCTAGTAAACTACCTTAACCTCTGTTTTTTTGATAAATATCCGAAATTAATCATTCAATTTTTAGAAAAAGTTTTAAGTTTCCTGAAAGATTGTGCGTGCGCATAACCATGTTCTTAAACTCGTCTTTTTTATTTATTTATCAAATCTGAATAATTTTCAGATAATTTTTAAAATTATGTTAATACGTATATTACGGCAGATTCAATTTTCGACTCTTAAATAGAAGAATTCCACTACTATTAAAAAAAACTGAAACGATAAGTAACCGCAAACTCGTATAGTGCGCCCACACGTCCTTAACCTATTCACTTGTAATGAACTCTTCTAATCATTCTTAAAACTTAACGCGAGGCTACAAACTGTCTAACAGTCGGAAAATGCCGACAACATTTGCTTTGTGATCACTTTCTTGTACAATATATACTTCTACCTAAACCCACTGTTCGAGTCTTTATGACCCTTCGCTATGACCCCAACAATTAGCGACAATATATTCAAACTAAAAACGTGGTGTTCAAATGGTCCATCTCAACAACGTTGACCTTGCGACGAAGTATTTGAACGAGCAAAATAGTGTTCCAAAAATATTAACAACGATTCAGAAAGTCGGTACAGTAAAACCCGGATGACTAAACGTTCCAAAGACCAGAAGTAACTCTGAAAGTTGTACTGAACTATAATATTCTGAAGGATTATTTTCTAGGAACTTCTAAAACAGATATCGGAAACTCATTTGACACCCTGGGCTGGATCGCATTATAATGAGGTGTCGCGGAAAAATCAAGAAAAGTTACACATCTCAACCTAAATGTTTAAAACCATAATGAAAATGAATATTGTAAAATTAAAAAAAAAACGAAAGGAAATCTAAAATTTTAAATTATCTAGCAGAAATTAGTTTTCTTAAAGGAACCTCAAACTAATTCAAAGTTAAAAACCCTAACTGGAACCGGAACAAATGAAATTATGATGTGCATGTAATTATATATATATATATATATATATATATATATATATATATATTATGTTATAAACTGTTATTGAAAAGATAAAAACATGACCGATTAAGAGATTCAGAACTTACATAGAGTGGGTGGCTAGGGTAAGCGATGGGGGAGAGTTGTTGCTGAAGGAATGAATAATAAAGCCGATTGAGACAACATTGTCTTTTTGAAACTAACCTCGCTTTAGGCCTTTCGCCAGTCGGTCAAATCGGCCATCAGTTTTTCTTATTTGTTGTTTTATTACTCAGAAATGGAGATGATTCTGTTTTGATCATGTTTTTAGCATTTAAATTCTGCTGGACGGATCTGAGAACGATAACAGCAGGTTTCCTCCTCAGTTCGAAACCTCGTTTCTCATGTTAAAAATAGAGTAATTAGTAATAATTATAATAATTCTCATGTTAAAAATAGATATGTTATATATGTTATATAACTCTCATGTTAAAAATAGAGTAATTAGTATTAATTATAATAATTAGCTTATCAAAATGAGTTGGCGGGCCAGATCTGTAGGTTGTAAAACCTTGTTCTAAAATTTTAAAAAAAAAAACAAATAATAAGATTGTTCAACGGGTAAACCGTTATAAATGGAAAATCCATGAGTTGATTTTTTTTTGCCAAATGTGACGCCTCGGGTCTCGTTTTTTGTTTCGTTTTGTTTGTTTGTTTTGTTTGTTTGTTTTTTGTTTTGTTTTTTTCAAAGAGAAAATTAAATGTTAAGATAAAATGAACTTAATTTTAATTTTATCTGCCACAGAAAAGGGTAAACTTTAATTGAGAGATAAAAAGTATGGCTTTTCTTCGACCCCCAATATTTACAATGTGTTATGAAAATATAATCATAAGATACCATGGAGGATTTAAAATTTACTATGGCACAACTGTGAAAATACTAATAGGACAAACAACACAAAATGGAAGAAAGATTTCCAAAAATGCTCCTTGAACAAGAAAAAAGAGACTTATTACTACACACCAAATAAATGTCAATCCACGGAAAGTTACATAGCATTCTCACAAAACTCAGTCTACTATTGACAATCTCCACGGTATCCTATGTTTCTCTTTTAAGAAGGGGAAAGATTAATATAGCTTTGAACGTGCAAAAAATAATTAATGATTTTCCACGCAGTCTTTTTCTTAACTTATCGTAAATATTGGGGTCGAAAAAAAAACTTTTTTTCATGACGTCGCCTACATAAGAAAGGCATAAAAAGTCAAACCCCTATTATCCAGAGAGAATTTTAAAAGAAGGAACATTATCCCCCCCCCGCGCACACGAAACTTTATATCAGAACTGGACATAAAAGCTCGTTTATTTTTAGAACAAAGGCCAAAATTAAAAGTCGGGTCCGACACACTAGAACAAACGAAAAAACGATAAAAACATGAAAATGTCGTTGGAAATATAAAATAAAAAGGTGAAGTTTATGTAAGTTTCGGTTTCACAGTTATCGATTATTAATATATATACATGGAATTATTAGATATACATATATACATGGAATTATTAAATAAAACTACCGTGTGAATGTCTTGCAAAACAGCCACAACAATGACTGGGTCGAAAATAAATGTGGAAAGTGAATTGATATTATGGTCCATTTTAGGGTGTCACAATATTAAGGTGAAAGAGTCCTGGTGTTAAACTACGCGTGTGCTTTCGGTATTTATTTGTTTCCCCACGAAAACAAAATGTGACGCAAGGTCGTTTTTATAAGCAGCTCTGCCAAAAGGGGACACTCTAGCAGTAGTCAAAAATAAAATTGTCTTAGTTTAGAAAGCTTTTCCCATCCATTGACTAAGAATAATTAAACTTGGGTGCAACGTCAAAGCAGACACCACACCCCGATCATCAGGCCGACCGAGAGGAGAATTACGCGTGGGATCTCTGCTCGACGGCAGAAATGTCTGACTAACATTGTGCCAGACGAATTCATACTATTACTCCACTCTGAAGATTAATTTCCCCGAAATATAGTTTTTTCTTTCTCGGGTTCGCCTCCATTTTTATAAAGCGACCTAATTTATCCGAACAAAAAAAATGAACCACTGTCAAGTTGAAATCTAACATTCTTGTCCCCAAATTTTACTGTCACGTACTTCCGTACATTTTCGTCCTCCGCTTGAGTCCTCATTGTTTTTACGTAGCTCCTGCGGAGTCCATTTGCTCTGCAATGTGGGGCTTTATGTCAGTTGCGCCCGCATCGATCACATTTTCGGGACCTTCTGCCAGTGGAGTTCTCCATATACTTTACATGAATAACGGGGTAACTCAGGCTTCTTTTGGGATTTTTCCGAAGCGTTATGTTTGGGCTTCACTTGACTGTTTACAGAGTAAGATTTTTTGTTGTTTCTTACATTTCTAATGTATGCTACACCTGCCTCTCCTATGTTTTTGGAGTCTTACTTCTCCGAGATGATTCTCATTCCTCGGCCAATTGTTGAAGGGTTGTATTTTTTTTTTCAATATGTTTAGTCCCCGGTGTCTAAGTCCAGCGTCCTTGGTCGACACTAAGCCTTGAATGAAAATAAGGACCTTAAAGATGTAGGTCGTCAATGAGGATAGTCCGAAGTCATCATAGTGTCTATTTACGACTGAAGCAAATGTGGGGTAATCTTGGTCTTCTTTGCGTGTCAGGTTGATGCATCTCCATCTTTTATGAATTAAGCTGATTTTTGGACAAAAATTAAAGTGTTCCCGTTAAGAAATACAGGAAATGTTTATATGACAAATTGGATGAAACAATTCAATTTTGTGGTATTAGTCTATAAATACGTTTTTGCCAAAAAGTGGAAACTCCAATGAAAGAAAGGAAAAATTTTAATCGGAATTAAAAGAAAGTTTCCCTGAAGTTTTCAAGCAAAAAGGAAACGTTCCGTTTACGTCGTTAGAGAAAATTAACAAGGGGTTTGAAAGTTTGGAAAAAGTATCCTATCGAAAGTTGAATTCCGTCAATGAGCAGTCTCTACCGTCTATGTTATAAAGGAATCAGAAGAAATCCGTGTTTGCACCGATTTTTCCACTGGTTTAAACTCGGTACTAAAAGACTACAATTACCCACTTCCGAACCCTGAAGTGTTTTCAGTAAGCTAAATGGAAGAAAGATCTTCCATAACGTCGATCTGTGACACATATCTTCAAATTCCAATCGAGCAAAATGTCTCGAAGTTGATTTGTATTAAACCCGTAGAAAGGTATTCAAATTCGAAAGGTTAGCTTTTTAAGTCAACGTAAACGCCCGCATTTTTTCAAGAAATTATAGGTAATTTGTTGGACAACCTTGACTTCACAATCGTATTTCTGGACGATATTATTATGATGAAACTAGAGAACAATATCGAAAATATATCCACAAAGTATTCTCTTGAATACAGAATTTTGGTTTGAAAATAAAGAAGAAAAATACGATAACTTCGCTGAAGAAATAAGATACGTGTGACACATCAACCAGAAAAACGGTAGCAGACAGGGCTCAGAAAGATTTACAGCTATAAAGAATATACCGACTCTCAAAAATATTATAGAACTACAAAGTTTCTTGAGGTTAGCGAACTATTACCACACATTTATTTCTTTCCAATACGCAGGACTTCCCCACTCACCGAGTTACTACAAACGGAATGTCAAGTGATATTCTATAAAATAAAAAAGAACCTGCCATCAATCATATTCCTCACTCACTATGATCTTAAACTAGATAATGTAGCCGCTAGCAATCCATGCCCGTACGAGATAGGGGTCTGTACCTTATATAAAATGCAGAACGGAAGTTAAACGCCTATGCCACACGGTTCAAGATCTCTGATCCCAGTAAAAAGTACTATTTAGAAATCGCTAAAGAATCTCTTGCTATAATCTTCGCAGTTACAAAATACTACCGATATTTACACGGACGTTTTTCATATTAGAAACCAACCATAAATTTCTATTGACTACGTTTCAATCGAAGAAAGAATTATCCGCCTACACAACAAACAGACTGTTGAGGTTGGGCACTATTCTGTTGAATTAGAATTTCAAGTTAGAGTACTTCTCATCCAAGCAGATCGTACATACGGAAGGATTTACATGGATTGTACCAGGAAAAAGTTACATCCCGAGGACTCAATGATTGCTTGCTTACGTACCGATAGTGAAATTAAAAGCATGATGTGCAATACTATAAGGGATCTTCCGGTCACACTGACTGAATTAAATGCGATGCACACAAATAAAAAAATTATTATTGCTATAAAACAGAAAATCCCAAATAAGACCATCAAGTACCAGACAGTTTTTTCTGTGAAATATTGTCCTATTATACAGACTCATGCAAACTTTGTGCTTTGGCTATAGCTTTAAATCACACAATCATCTTAAAGCCATTGACAAAAAGGACTAACCCTCGTCTAGAATTCACATAAATTTCGTGGGGCCACGAGAAAATTGGTATTACTTAATTGTGATGGACAGCTACACAAAATGGACAGAAGTGATTAGATGTAAGAGACCCACTACAGAGGTAGGTATAAATTTCCTCTTTGTATTATCAACCAGTTTGGAGTTGTCGACTGTTCAGTAAATGATTATGAACTTAATTTATATCCACAAACTTCAAGGATATTTGTAAGACGTTCCAAATTGAACATGTCACGATTTCAGTACCATCCGTGATCAGACGGGTTGGCGGAACGCATCGTCGACACTTTGTCACGAACATTCAAAAAACGCATGCGGCACATCTATAGAAACGACATTGCAGCCATTTGTACAGGTCTGCAGGGTACCTTAATACATCATAAGTAAACAAAATTATGAAGGACCTATATTGTGCCTTTTATACACGCTATGATCCAGGAGAAAAACTTTTCTACAAAACTTATACAGCAACACGTTCTTTCAAGCACAATGAACAAAAGAATCGGAATTATCGTGTACATCATTCAAGGTTTTAAATTCACGCAAAAAAATACATTTTAAGCAAACAAGAAAGTTTCTGTTAGATGACCCCAACTATGCACCTCAGGCCATTGAGACGGTACATGATACTTTCGACATCGAACTACCCCAGCCGCTCCAGAACGCCGCCGATCAAAAATGAAAAAGAAATTCGCGCATCTTTTAACTATCGAGCTCTAAAAAAGGGTTCTAGCATCCCTTGCAGTGTAAAGGCTTGGAATAATAGATGTTATGGGGACTTACATATTCACTCGTAATGAATTTTTCTAATCATTTAAAAACTTTAGGCGAAAATTTTTTTTCTATACCATTTTCCTACAATATATTCTCTTTCTTGTACAGTATATTCTTTTCTACCTAAACCTGTTCTTTATAAGTCTTATATAGAGCCACAATAGTGATGTCGGATAAGATACCGAATATATGTAACTATAAAAGTATGAAGAAATTATTATTTATATCTTATTATTGCCTGTGGTTTCCATTGAAACTTAAGCCTCCAGAAGACTTTCAATTATAGAATTGGAAATTTTGTACATATTCCTGACTTCGACAGAGAGATTCTCGATTCGAACGAGATGCATCTGAATTAGATTTCCTAAGACGAAACGTTGTACGTATAATATCAAAGATGATTTTCTTTTCATTTTACCGTATTCAATTTTGAAACTAAATGATGACCACGGTTTGCTTGAGTGGGAGAAGGAGGTGCAAATGAAGTGAAATTTATTGAAATGGATTTCAGTAAATTTATTTTGATGAATTTTTTTTATTCCAAAATGATTTTTTTCTTTTAGTTTTCATTGTTAGAATATTTTCAACTTTAAAAATATTCTGGTCAAGATCGATAATTTTACTTTGTTATCGGGTAGCATGATAGCAATCATAAATAATGAACTATTTTCCCACTCCAAGAATCGTCCCTTCTATAAGATTTCATTACATAAAGTATCAATCAGCTTTTAGGGAGCACTTAGTTCATCAGTCACTAGAAGGTCTACTTCAATTCCTTTGACAGCCACGACAGAAAGGTTCATGAAAGCAATAAAAAAGAACGCACCCTCTCTCATAACATTTTTATTCGCTACATATTCGAACAGCAAGGGTAACAAAGCTAGGACAGTTATATAAAAATACCGAGTCGTTGTTGAAATGACGTCACAGTTAATAAAAAGAAAATTATAAAAAGGAGGGAAAGCATTTCCGAGAAGACGATCACGTTAGAGACGTGGCTGGCGTTCGAGAGCACGATAACGTGAGAGACGTCACAGTCGTAAAGAGAACCCATCCGTTGCGGGAGAATGACGAAATAAATGTCGTTGTTGCACGAAAAAGTTGTCCTTTCTTCAACTTATGCTAAATGGTGAAGGTAACTTTTACAAATAAACGTTTTCGTTAATATTATATAAAACAGTTTTGATTTTCCTTTGTGTGATATTTGTTTTGTTTTGTTTTTTACTCACAAATAACAAAACAGTCTTAACACTTTCAACCAAGACTAAAACTTGAAAAAATGATCATTAGAAAAACATCGGGGTCTTCCTTGTGAATATCTCATAATATATTAACTAACAAAAATATGAAAAAATATTCGTTTAACGTGAAAGGCATTCTCTGATTCACAGTTCCATCCAACTAATATTGTTCAATTGTAAATTCCTGATGCATGCAAGTACTGCCCTTTCCAAAGAATGCCCATCACGGAAAATTGTGTACCTTGTAATTCCCATTTATTGTTGCAATGAAGTTTGACACAAGGTAAATTTATAAATTTATAAATGCAGGTGAACAGACGTACAATGTGTAAAAAAAATTACTACATAATAGTACATAAAATATCAAATTCGCTTGCGTCAAATTGAGAAAAAGAAAAAAATTTAAACCCTAGATTAATTTAAAAATAGCATTGTGGATAATAGAATTACTAACTACCGTAATTTAAAGATTATGTAAATATTGGAACTGTCAGTATACACTCGGTGTTGCCCGGAAATGTTTAATTCCATATTTATTTCAGATTGCGTTTTCTTTTTTTAACAAATTGACCAAAGGATACCATAATATTTAACAAATTGACCAAAGGATACCATAATATTTCATGTCAACTTTTCTTATTATTTGGTCACCTATCAATTGATTGTGAAAACGTAATGATATGTTTTTTTTTTTTATAAGATTTTTTATAAACATGCACATAGTCCAGAGATTCTACTAACTAAAACGTAAAAAAAACGCACTTGTGGTAGTTGTAATTTCTGCGTGACTTATAAAAAGTAAAATAGATTGGCCATAGCTGAGGCCGGCCGCTAGCCAGGCTCTTTTCATAAAGGGAATAACGACAGTGTTTTTGACTTGATTCCTCTACCTAACCTTGAACGTCAGTATATGTTTCCAGACTTTTTCGTATTGGTACTGTTATTGATAGTGCACACATGAAACTCTAATCTCATTGAAAGTGATCTCCCCCGGCTGAAATGCACTTGTATCGATACAACAAATTCGGGAAAGCTCCATGGAAGTCTTCTGTGTCAATGACTCTCATCACAGTTTCTTTCATCTCCTCAAGTGTCTCATCACGACAGCCTCTAAAGTTTTCCTTTAGGTTAGGGAGTAACGAAAAGTCACAACGAGCAAGGTCTGGACCATAAAGAGGATGAGAAACTGTCTTAGTGCCCATCTTGATCAAATAGTCGGTCATAAGGATAAAGTTGTCGACTAGTGCATTCGCACAAATCTTTCGCATCTCTAATAATAATTATAATAATAATAATAATAATAATAATAATAATGATATTAATAATAATAATAATAATAATAATAATAATAATAATAATAATAATGATAATAATAATGCAAATAGTCGTATGTACAGTTCTCCCACTGACATAAAACTGTGCACTTATTGTCTTTATAGACACACGGCGGTCCTTATCCATGAAATTCTTTATTTGGCCAATCAACTCTGGTGTTTTAACTTCCTTACTCCTCCCACGCCTCTCATCATCCCTCACAAACTCTTATCAGCTATTTTTACCGGCTAGAAAACCAATCGAATTCGTTTTACATGTCCGAATCCCCTATATATTAAGTTTCAAGTATGTAGACATTGTGCCCATTGACTGATAGGAAGGGGCGTGGTGGGTACTAGAAAGCTGATTGGCTAACTAAAATCCTCAACATATATAAAAACGAGAAACAACCACAGAAGTCGCGCATAAGCCTGACGAATCCTATAGTGGATGAAACGTCGAATATTCAGTGTAGCTTAATCGCCATATATATTTTATAAATTACTAACTAGCTCTACCTACGTATTGAGCACTTTTGAAGTAAATACTTAAAGTTTATACATAAATCTATACTTTCGTATATTAATTTTATGTGAGTAAATAAAGTAGTTATATATATATATATATATATATATATATATATATATATATATATATATATATATATATATATATATATATATATATACAAATGCAATCCATGGCGATGCATTAGACGTCCTGGGCAAACCTATTACAACATGCATATTGGTTTAGTGAATCTAGTGAAAAAATTATGGACCTTATCGGCGAAAAGAATTTATTAATTTTAGATGCATTCGAGCAACAAAAAACAAAAGCAAGAGCGTAAAATCGTAACTTCAAAATAAAATGCAACGTATGAAAAACAAATGGCGAACCAAGAAGGCAATTGAAATCCAGAATATCGCAGACAGAAACAAATCCAAAACATTCTTTGCATCTTTGAAGGTAGTATATGGCCTCATGGTGCCCGTTTGGGTCCGGTGAAGAGTAGTGATGGAAGTGTGCTTTACACAAAGAAACATAAGATTATGGAAAGATGAAGAAAACACTCCAACTTTCTGCAAACCTCAGAGATTAGCGTCGAGGAGGATGCCGGCAACATCCCACAACTACTTATCAGGCGTCACATAGACGACCACAGAAGAACTAGGCATTACCTCAGACAAACAAAGTGCAGAAAGCCGTGGAAACAGATGATATATCACCGGAAGTTTGGAAGCACGGCGGACCAATATTAAATAATAAATTATTGCAATTATTCTGCAATATATGGTAAACGACAGCAAAAGTCTCACCCGATTTTAAGTATGCTATCATTCTCGACGAGGAAAATAAAAAGAAGACCGTGCAGAATATGTAAATTATAGAGGAATTTCACTTTTATCCGTAGCAGGAAAGATATTGTCAAAAAACGCCTACAATTCCAACTACAGCCCTTAACTGAAGATATTCTTCCCGAAATTCAGTTCCGAGAAAACAGATCCAGGCAAGTTATGATATTCACATTAACTACAAGAAAAATCTGCTGAACAGCGTCAACCTCATCACTACAGTTGCCCACCAACCTACATCATAGTGCTATGCAGCTTCCACGATGGTATGATCGACAACACCTGCTGTGGCAATGAATGTTCAGACACGGCTTAAAACAAGGATGCATACTTGTGCTAACTTTTTTTCACTAATTTTCTTACAGCAGGCAAGCATGCCAAAAGAACTTGGTGATCTTTTCTTCGAACTGACGGGCCTTTTCAATCTACGAAAGAAAAGAATAAGACACAGCAACATCTCATGCAAGAACTTCTCTTTGCAGAAAATTCAGCGCTCGTCACTCGCTATCTTCAGCAATGCAAAATCTAAAAGGACTGTCTTTGCTGGAGCATTAAAACGATCAACATAAAGAAAACAGAAGTCCTAACCCAAGAAACTCATAACATGAAGTTGAATCTTCGAGAAGTTTTCTTAAATGGTACCTCATGACTGAAGTAGACAAGTTTAGCTACTTGGGCAGCACCATTTCTAACACGGAAACTCTAGACGTGAAAAATACTGAAGAGAATTCAATCTGCAACTTCAGCATTCGGGAACATGAGAAGCCGTCTGTAAGACTAGAGAGCATTTCATTTGCAGATCAAACAGAGCGATTCTAATTCCAGCACTTCTTTACAGCTCGGAAATATGGATCGTCTACAGAAACCACATAAAGAGACTCGAAAAGGTATAACACAGACATCTTGGTCAACTAATGAATATCTCATGGAAAGACTATCGATCAAATGTTCAAGTTCTGCAAAGGGCATCGTCAAAATACGATGGATAGCTACCGTTGTCTAATATATATATATATATATATATATATTACACAGTGGTCACCACTTATCAAGGCCCGGAAGCCACTCAGGGATAAGGGTTATTGCAAGTACAGTACGTTAGTGTGGAGATTTGATGAAGTGTTTACTTAAGGGGGCCGTTCATTAGGAATTTGTTAACGTTGGACTTGAAGACATCCAAGTTGTAGTCAGGTGCGAAGCAGGCAGATGGAACAGAGTTCCACAGGCGTGCAGTTCTAAGAAAGAAGATTTGTTTATGGACTCCACGTTTTGATTTAGGCACAGATAAAGAGTGGGGGAAATTTTTCACAGTGGATTCAGCTGTGTGTTAGGATTTCCCATCCTAAATGCTAGGCAATTTAGCACAGTGTAAAAATATGCATAAATAGAACTTATCATAATAATTAAATGAATCCAATGATAACCATAAAATAAAATATAAAAATGAATGATTCATAAAAGTTCGTTTGTGAATGACTTAACTTTTATGAAGTCGCTCTCATATCCATGACTGGGTATATTAAATCATTTTTATATGTTTTAAATAGATGTAGGGGAGAATGTCTCACTTTTTCTTATATTACTAAACATTCGTTGATCGACATCTTATAAAGCTATGCATTTTAGCAGAGACACCAAGCAAAATTTTTTTACATATGTGGTATAACACGACCAATGATTGAACCCTGGTCCCATAATTAGTGAGCAACTATTATGCTAACATAAGAGTTCTGTGAAATGTTCCAAGATTGTCGAACTACATTAATAATTTATTTTCCTCGTGCCAAAATTTTAACTTTCTTAAAGCCCCATTAAACAAGGGTTGCATATTGCCATCTATTCGTTAAAACAACAAAAAGTAGAACTGACCCACTATCATCTGTGTTATCTCGACGGCAATGTTATATCTATCATCTTAATTCTCGTCTGGCAAAAAACTCAAAATAAATGTTCCTCTCTAAAGTCCTTATCCAAAAGAAAAAAGGCACACGTAAAGAAAAACGATAAAGTAAGATGTTATTCAGCGCCCCACCCTGCATAGGGGTATGAAACTAGGTAAGTTTTATGTGGTTGAACAATCCAAGGGGTAAGGATGTTAGGCCGATCAAGGTCACATCTTTGTAATGTTCTCCTAAACAGAAACATGCTCCTCTATTTATCCATGTGTTTCTGGTTGTTTATAGCGAAATATATTGGCTTGGAATGTATATTTGTATTTTAAGATTTGTTTAGATTTCCAGTAGGAAGGGCACCACTGTTCCTCCCCTTTCTCCTTTCTGCTGGGCCTTTCCTTGTTTTATCGCAGACAGAGAACAAGACAAACTGGACCAGGAGTAACGCAGGAAACGCGTAATTTCTTTTTGTCTAAAAACAAGAGTATATGTTATGGTCATTAAAATGTATGGCTGCCGGTTTATGTGAATGGGAATCTACGTGAATATATACATACATACATATATATATATGTGTATATATATATATATATATATATATATAAATATATATATATTTATATGAAGGTACATATATATATATATACATATATGTGTGTGTGTATATATGCATATATATGCATATATATTATGTTTATATGTTCATATATTATCTTGTATAGGCTTCACTTCAAAACTACCTAACCAATCCTTATTAGAATTTTTCAAACACGGTTGCTAAGCAATGAGTGGGTAATGTAGGCTATATTCACTTTAATTAAGTTTTAGGCAAAAATCGGCTGGTTGGCCTTCCTAATAGTTTTAATAATTCCGATTTTTATCAAATTTAAAAAATAAGTCTATAGCATCAATTAGTAAATATTTCCTACATTTAAATTTGAGGGGGGGGCATATTATAAGTGGGTTTAAAGGGGTATATTATACGAACAGGGGTCTATTTTAAAATTCAAATAAATCAAATTTTTATTGAATTTGTTCTAAAATTATGAGACACCAACTGAAGAAGGTTTCCTGAATTTAAATTACTTCTTCAATCACTTTTTGTCCCTTTTTCATCCACTTAAAGCCAACCAAATATAGCTTACATTTATACCTAGTACGCCTAGGGGCGTTATTTCAAAATTTATAATAATCCGTTTAGTAGTTTAAGAGTGAATCATATACATAAAAATATATAAACATATCAAGATACCTCACTTCGAGATTGATATACCTATGTATATGTATGCGTATATGTGTACGTATATGTATATATGTAAAGATTTATTTATGTGGATAAATATTATATATATATATATATATATATATATATATATATATATATATATATATATATATATATATATATATATATAAAGTGTGTGTAGCTGGGTAAATCTATCTGAATGATCTTCTTTATATTTCAGATACCATTGTTTTTTGTTTTTGTTTTGTTTTGTTTTTTTGAAATTTTTAAAATATGTCTATGGCATCAATTAATAAATATACCCGAAATTTCAGTTTCAATAATAATACATTACCTGAATGTATTTTGTTCAAACTCCTCGGCTTAACGTTCACAGGCAACATGGATTGGATCAGGTACATTGAGGGCATTGCTACGAGTAACGTGGACGTTCACTGGAGTTTTGTTGCCGCATATGGGTTAGTGCATTTGCTACTAGTCTTTTACTCCTGCACAAGGTTAAAAAGAGAGTCGCTAACTTAATAGGTCCCGAACTGTCAGTTAAGCTTCAACCTCTTTCCCATCGACGAAATGTTGCATCTCTCTGTCTGTTTTACAAGTGTTTTAATGGTAAATGTCCCTACGAACTACAAGTCCTTGTACCCCTCAACAAGCAGCAAAATCCTACCCCTACACAGTAAAAATCATCAGATTCTAGAAAACTTTCTATTCTAATCGTTTCTTCTCTAGGACTGCTAGACTTTGCAATTCCCTTTCAAGCTCTTGCTTTCCTGACTGCATTGACATGCAAAAGTTCGAGTGTAATGTAAACAGGTATTCGCTGCTCAACTCCCTACAAAATATGCCCCATGTAGTGGGCCCCTACATCCAAGTGGCACTGTGCCTTGTTTGGAGGTGGAAATGCAATAAAAAATAATTTCAAATGTTAAAACAAAAAATTGGTTGAGTAATTTAGTAGAGAGACCAATTTAAAAAAAACAAACTTTTACCCCAATTTTGATAGATTTATTGTTTTGGGCTCAAACAAAATTTTAAAGTTTGATCCCTGTCCAAGTAACATACATCTAAAATATCAAGTGTTTACATCTAAAATTGGCGGAAGAGTTTGGTAGAGTTTTCAAAAGTTAAATTGTTGAACTTTGATCCCTTGACAGCCAAACTTCTGTCTGAAACCCGATTAAAAAGAGTTTCCCAACTATCAATACCCCTTATGTCAAATGTCGAATTTATAGACTGAAAAATTCCAGAGTAGCTTGGTAGGGAAATGTACACACACAGACACACACACAGAGGTAATTTCACTTTTATGGATATATAGATATATAGGTATTTAGTAATTATATAATATATATATATATATATATATATATATATATATATATATATATATATATATATATACGAGGGGCGTGCGATTAGTAATGCCCCTGGCCCACTTCCAGTTGTCTGATCTAGCTGAAATTTTGCATGTGCAATTATTTATATCTCTACGGCTTATGTGGCAAATTACAGCTCTGAACTAATTGTGGTTTCTGTTTTACAGGTGTTTGAACTGAGTCAGGTGTGAAATAGAGCCTGTTTAATGTCGATCAGTGATACGGTTTTGTATTTGAATGGACGCACACCACAGAATACTTTTGATAAAATTAAAATGATGAAGCATTATGGTGAAAAACGCTGGCATCGTGAATTCAAACATGGCCGGAAGTCTGGAAACAGCTCCCATACCTGTTTACCCCCCCCCTTCTGCCATTGATGAGGCATCTGTCCGTCAAGTTGAGGCCGCCATTTTGGAAGATCGGCGCATTACTATTGGCCAAATAGCCCAAGATGTCAAAATTAGTACAGGGTATGTGGAAACTATCATTCATGACCATTTGCATATGCATAAGGTGTCTGTCTGATGGATTCCCAGGTTGCTCACACCATTCCAGAAGCGAGAACGCGTCGAGTGCTCGAGAATGAATTTGGAGATGTGCCAAGAAGATGAGTCAAAGTTTTTCAAAAGACTGATTACACAGGATGAAACCTGGGTCCATCACTATGATCCAGAGACTAAAGCCCAGTCAATGCAGTGGAAGCACTTGGACTTACCACCTCCAAAGAAGGCAAGGGTGCAGCCTTCCGCTAGCAAGATCATGCTCACAGTCTTCTGGGACCAGGACGGAGTAGTGATGACAGATTTCCTGGCAAAGGGTACCACAATTACAAGAGCCTATTATGCTTCACTTTTGAGGAAATTAAGGGAAGCTATCAAAATCAAGAGGCGGGACAAAATCAGCAAGGGTATCCTTCCTGCTGCAGGACAACGCTCCGATCCACAACTCGCATGTCTCTAGATCAGAAGCACGGGCGTGTGGTTATGAAATCCTTCCCCATCCTCCCTACTCTCCTGACCTTGCACCCTTTGACTTTCACCTCTTCCCAGCCATGAAGTTGTTTTTGAAAGGAAAGCGTTTCCCAGATGATGCAGCCTTGATTTCTGAAGTCACGTGGTGGTTGGAGGACCAACCTGGGGTGTTCTACAAAAACGGTCTCCAGAGCTGCATCAAACGATGGGAGAAATGCATAACTCTGGGTGGTTCCTATGTAGAGAAAGACCGTGCCAAGTTTCGTTGCTCTACTGCAATGGGAAGTGGGCCAGGAGCATTACTTATTGCACGCCCCTCCTATATATTATATTCTAAAGAAAATGTGATTTAATTATCACTTATTGCTTGGATTGTAATTTGTTAGATTAGCACGGATTAGATTGTTTGAATCAGAAAAATGCAACCTGGAAGTACTAGGTGATGCCTGGGAGGATTTCTAAATAAGAACGAATCGAACTCTAACTAATTTATATTTTAAAAAGTCAGGCCTTTTAAATAGCAGATCTTTAAATAAAATGTGCTAACGATTCCCGATCTGGTATAAACAAAGGAGCCAAATAAAAAGAACGCTTTCTTTGCGGATCTCGTGGAACAACCGTGTGTGGCATCAGGTCAGCTTAATATAAGGAAGTTTATAGAATAACCGTGAACTTATCCATCGGCATTTTTCAACACAGTTGCCCCAGACGATGGACAATAAACAGCCCTTCATCGTCAAGAGACAACTATATTCTTACTATCTGTACCCTGCCACGGGTTGCTGTGGCCCAGTTTGTTAAAATGGAACACATTCCTCAAGAAAAATTGCATTTTGTATTGGTTATTTACACTTAATATTTTCTGCAATTTTCTTCCTCAAAAAAAGATTCCTTTTTTTACCAAAAACTGTTAAGGAAAAGTTTGTTTGTTTGTTTGTTTGTTTTTTCAGGAAAACTTGCACTTTTTTTAAAAAGAAATATGTCAGTAAAAGTTTCTTTTTTCAAAAGGAATTTTTATTATAAAAATATTTTTCAAGAGAATGTACAAATTATTTTTTGTCAACAGATGTTAAGAATAAACAGAAAAAAACAGAAAAAATACTCCCATCATTAATTAATTAATTAATTAATTAATTATGCAAAAAAATAAAATGTTGATTTAGTGTTTCCACATTTAAACAACGTTCGGTTAAATCCGGTGATTGCCAGTCGAACCCTAACCATGAATAGAATCGGGGGGGGGGGGCAAATTCTGCATGAGTACCATTCTTGTGTTCAATTTTTGAAGTGGGCTATCAGCGATTGCCAAGTAACAAATGTAACCAAAATGCGAAAAATTCAACAATAAAATAATTTTAATAAGTGATCACCTGATAATAAAAATCCTCTGTTTTAATTTTTTTTAATTGTGCCCCCCAACGAATATAATCCAAAGAATAACGGTTCTTCTACACTTTATTGCCGAAAATGGAGACGCCATTTTATTTAACGCACCTTTTGTGCAAATCCTGGTTAGACTATGGCCGAAGCATGAACAAAATAACATAAAATTTAAACTATAGAATGATTGGCGTTAAAAAAATAAATAAATAAATAAATAACCCAGTTCCCCGTCCTAAGAAGAAAAAACAATCATTTAAATTAATTTTTTGTTGACATTTCAAAGTTGCTTTAATTCAAAATAACGTTTCCAATTATTTATTTGTTTGAAAAAAGAAAAAGAAAAAAGAAAACTATTTTTAAAAAATCCAATGTTGTTTTCATTACAAAATTGTAGCATTAAAATTATAATTTTTTACGCAATATTTTCACTAAATGTTTGTCCAATTATATTTGGATAAATTTTTATGCAGTAAATGTTTTGGTTTTGATTCGGTTTTCAAATGGTGCTCGCCCAGATTAAATTCTGATGAATACGTCATGTGATATTCTGTTTTTAATAACCGAAAATGTTCCATGGAAAACTTGCCCGTTCTCATTAATTAAATCGAAAAATTTTCAATTAAACGGGTCTCGGAATAGACACCCCACGCCTCCCTATGTTAAGAGCAGCTTTCTAAATAGACAACCCGTAACCGTGTCAGTATACCCGGAAACCTATAAAAGATGACATGTGGAAAGTGAACGATGATTTTGCCATAATGTAATAATGTACCGGCATATCATTCTATGCAGAAATTCCTAAGCTCCTTTCACACTAAGTAATTTAGGTGACTGAAATAGGAATTTGAAGATTAAGGACAAAACTTAATTTCCTCAAGGGAAGAAAGTGTTTGTACACGTGATTATAAAGAAGTTATGAGGAATTTTGTCACGGCGAGCTTAACAATTCAGTTAAATTTCGAATCCAATGTAAAAATCTATTTGGAGATAAATAATAGCTGTCTTGGTATAAATCAAAGATAAATAGTAAAATCCTAAGATATTGAAGATAATATTACAAAAAAGATAACACCTTGTTTGAGCTGAAAATAGCATCGGTAGTGAAATTCATTTTGTTTTGAGTTACATCGTAGGTAATATTCCTTGAGAGCGTATGGTGGTTATATGAGAAAATAAAGCTGTGTATGGGTCATTTCGAGTTAAAAGTTTATTTACTGCACCCATTTGAACTAGAGAAAATCATGATTTAAATGTTAAATGTGTAAATAACTAACGATGTATGTCTAATATGGCCGACCGGATTGGTGATCAAAAAGTCAAATTGAGCGTATCGGAAAACGAAATAAGACCAAATTGAAAACTGTTTTTTTTTATTTGTTTATTTTTTGTTTGTTTGTTTTTTTTTTGTTTTTTTTTTTAACTTTGCGCTTTTCTGATTATTTTGTTATGTTTTATTTTATTGGTGGATATTTTTGTTTTGATGTTTTTTGGGGGGTGGGGGTGGGGGGAGGAGTTTTTTGCCAGAGATTATAGTTATAGGTAATTATTAACAACAAAATTGGTGCAAGTCCAGATTAGTAGCACTTGTATAATAAAAAACAAACTTACTCGACTGTTTTTGCTTTAATAATTATTTTTTATTCAAACGTAACAAATAAAAAATTTTAATTTGGCTTGAACTTTGCGGTTTTCGGATTATTTGTTATTTTTATTATTGTTTTTTTAGCAGGATTTAACTAACAAATAAAGCAAAACAAAAACAATTTTGGTGTTTATGCACTTATGTTACCGTTATTTTGTGTGGTTTAAGTGGCTTCCCCAATGTTTAAAGTGTTTCTAATGTTTTTACCTATAACTATAATCTCTGACCCCCCCGAAAAAAAAATCGGCCCCAAAAATATATATATATCCACCAAGAAAATAAAACATATCAAAATAATCCGAAAAGCGCAAAGTTCAAGCAAAAACAAAAACAAAAAAAAAGCCCGTTGTCAATTTGGTCTCATTTTTTTTTCCGGTACGCTTGATCTGACTTTTTGATCACCCGTCTGGTCGGCCATATTAGATATTCATCGTTAGTTATTGACACGAGACATACACATTTAACATTTTAATCATGATTTTCTCTAGTTCAGATGGGTGCAGTAAATAAGCTTTTAACTCGAAATGACCCCTAATGTACTAATGTATAACATAAGGCACAGAAAAGAAACATTTACAATGCGTACACAGCTTTATTTTCTCATATAACCACTATACGCTCTCGAGGGATATTACCATATCGTAACGATGTTTACAATCGCAATGAAATCGGAAAAATGGGAACATGAAAGAAACGAGACGAAAGCATACGAAACGCAGTAAATCGGAACTGAGTTTTTTGGAGATGCTTGTAGAAATGCATTGTTTATATTTTTTAATGTAGTAGTTTTCATTCCGAGTCGGTAAATATTTTAAAGCAGTCATAAATTCATTTGTTACTGATCGAGATTGATTTGTTCGTAATCGCGTGATGTGATATTTTGACAGTTTACATTTTGTAATACTATAACCGGAAAATTAATATTTAACTCTGAAACCGGAAAAAGAGAAACAGAAAAAGAGCATCGAACGAAAAGAAACTAAAGGAAAAGGAAATGATATATTACATGTTAATGAAAAAAAAAGGAAAAGAAAAAGAATCGCCGAGAAAAAGAGAGAAGCGTTTTATTTTTTCGTAGTGTAATAATGTTCCGAAAAAAATTGTAAATAAGCAATGTATGTATAAGCAATGTAAAAGGAGTGGTGCGTTTCACGCAATAGGAAGAATTTCAGTTTGTGTAAACCCCGAAATCGGTATGCGTTCGTATTAGTCCCTCGCGAACGATGAAGCGGCGGTGTAAATGGGGAGCAGCGAAAGGAGGAATTAAATGGAGAGAAAATATTTTACAACCTCCATTGATTCTTACAGGTTTTGGCAATGAACTCTCACCAGAGAAAATAGAGGAATGTACGATTATCAAGCAAGTGTAGAGGTAATTGGCCTATAGCACACCTCAGATAATGTGCTGTAGTTTGTGCATATTACGTTTGCATGAAATGTTTCGAGTTTATTAAAGTCAAACTCAGAGGGGAAAATGAGTTCATTTTATTTATATAGAAATTTATGGAAGAATTGCCTCTATGTTACTCTGCTAGGGCAACACAACATTTGTTGAGCCAAAATGGGGTTAATAAACTTCCATGGCCAAGTCAATGTCAGGATATAAACCCAATTGAAAACCTTTGGGGAATATTAGACCGGAACCTTCACAAAAATAAAAGGAATCTATCCTCTAAGCCTTAACTTTTAGCATTATTTCTTCAGACATGAAATTATATTCGACAACTGATGAATGGCATGCCTAGAAGGGTTCTAGCATTAACAACAGCAAAGGGAATGCCAAGCAAGTATTAGTTATTAAATTTGTAACCAATTATTTTGTTTTTCATTTTGTTCTATAAATGATATGTTCATTGAAATAAACTGTTTCTATGGGTGTCTATTCTTTTGTCATGCCTGTATATCTATCTATCTATCTATCTCTCTCTCTCTCTCTCTCTCTCTCTCTATATATATATATATATATATATATATATATATATATATATATATATAAGCAGGCCGCCCGGCATTGCCCAGTCGTAAAATACGCTTAAACATAACATTTTGATTAATGAAGATTTCGTATCTATTATTATATTTTATTAGACCCAATATATACTAATGATTTTAAAAAGTTTTTAAAAATATAAACAAAAACGCTTAGTTTACGATTTACTTTTTTATTTGACGTTAATGCCTGACCTATGAAGATATGTTTTCTGAGAGGCATAAAATTAAACCATGAACTTTATTAATAGTAATAGCCATTACGTTACGCATGCATATTCGTAATGGCGTCGTTCGGCCTTCACCTGGTGAATTCCATCTTTTTAATTTTCACACTTTTGCACCGATTTTCCCTGGCTAAAACCCAAATATAAAGTTTAGCACGGATTCAAATACTCTATATATCAAGTTTCATGCCTGTCGACCAATAACTAGCAGAGATGTTTAGTAGACAAAATGTCTTAAACAAGTATATATACGCATACATAAATATGTATATATAGAAAGAGGTTTATGTTTAGTATAACATTTTTACACAAATATTATGCAAGTATAAATCATGTAGAATATCTGCATGAATATAATTACACGTAATAGTTAACTAAAGATAATCATCCCATAAGAACCCTGCAAAAACTTATAGGGAATTAATTAATAGTAATGTTTACAAGAATATGCAAATTAGCTAGATTTGTTGCAGATGAATGCAATTCCACAACCCATATATAACAAAGTGGTATTTTATGTTTAAATAAATAGATAAAAGGGTTTTTAATATGAATATCTATACACAAAAAACAAATTTATAGGAATATATATATATATATATATATATATATATATATATATATATATATATATATCGATAGGAATCTACCGTAAACCTTCTACATTAAATTTTCTTGTTCGGTTCAGAAATCTTATGCTTTAAATGTTATTGTTTTCAAACAGCAATTCCAAAACAGTGCTTTTATTATTTTTTCTATTATTATTTCTGACTTAAAACGAAACCATTTTGCCGATCATATCTATAAAAGTTCTTATCAAATCAATCTTCATGTAGCTTTGTTTTTCAAAAGAAAATTGCCAGACGAAAAAATAAGTGATTTAAATTTTGGCATTTTATAATTTATTTCACTTCCTACATTTGTTTTTACATTTTTATTTTCATTTCGCTTAACTTTAATTGTCTTTTCCTTTTGTATTTTTGAAGAATGTACAAAATCTCTTGACCCACTTAAGCAGCCATTATTTATCTGATAGGATTTTCATAACTTCCGTCCTAAAATGAATTTATGTATATCAATTTCGGCCAATTTCTGTTTCCCTTCTGAGTATTCGTCAGTACTTAATACAAACAAGTGTTTCAAAAATTTTTATTGCAGTTTTTTTTTTCAACTTTCACCCCAAATAAGGAACAGTGCCACTTTGAAGTAAGGGGCTATTATCGGGAACATAAGGTAAAAGGGGTATTATGAAGGGAGATGAGTAGCAAGATGTCTGTTCACATTAGACTTGAACTGCATATCAGTAGAGTTAAGAAAGCAGAATCCTGGAAGGTAGTTCCAAAGCCTAGCAGTTCTGAGGAAGAAACTATTGTTGTTGAATGATTTCTTACACCTAGGGATCTCTACTGTGAAGGGGTGGGATTTAGCTGATTGTCAGGTTTATCGGGGGTATTCAGTTCGAGGGGGTTGTAGTTCGTCAGAGCATTCACCAATAAAGTACTTGTAGAACAGGCAGAGTGATGCAACATTTCGTCGATGGGACAGAAGCTGAAGCTTAGATGGCAGTTCAGGATCTATCAGGTTGGCGACTCTCTTTTGAACCCTGTCAAGGAGTGAGAAACAAATAGCAGATGCACCAGGCTAAATATGACAACAATACTCCATACATGGGCGAATGGTGACCTTATAAAGGTACGGGATACTTTCAGACGTAAAAAGTTTTCTAGCACGGTAGAGAGAGCCCACCTTCTTCGCAGCAGCCTTGGCAATGCTCATAATGCATCTATTCCTGTTTATGTTCCCTGTAAACGTTAGGCCGAGGAGTTTAAAGGAAGTACTTTCGGGTAATGTGTTCTTGGGCATTGCTATTGGTGGTAGTGAATGTTTCTTGTAATTATTGAAGGAAACAAGCTTAGTCTGGGCAGCATTGAATGTGACTATCAATTTTTGTCCCCATTCCACTACAGATTGGAGGTCATCCTCTAGTGTTTCTGCCATTTCCTTAGATATGTGTTTATTTGTTTTCCCCTCGTGCCTGTTATAGAGAGTGATGCCATCGGCAAATATACCCATCTCAGAAACATTTTATCAGGGAGGTCATTTATGAATATCCAGAATAAGAAAGGTCCGAGGATAGACCTATGAGGTACTCCCGCATTTGTATCATATTGTTTAGATGTACAATCGTCGAAGACAACCTGGATTTTTCTATTACTTAAGAAAGATTTAATTACTTTCTATATTCTTCCAGTTATTCTAACCATGAGAACAAACTTACAAGGGTGTTGTTATATTAGCCACACTGATGAGTGTTAGTCAACTTAAAACACGTGAAGCGTAAATATTTATTTAAAAAATCACTAAACTTCCGTTCAAATGATGCATTTTGAAAAAAATTTTAAAAGATCCTTATTAATCAATATTACTAGTTGACAAATCGAACAATTTCTGCGACTTATTGTATCTGTAAATAAAGTGTAGAGTTTAGTTTTCTCACATTCAATATATAATATATATATATATATATATTATGATATGATATATATACATTTATGATATGATGCATATATTATAATATGATATTTGTACATTTATAATGTGATATATATATATATATAACTACTTCATTGATTCACATAAATTTAATATACGAAAGTATATATTTATGCGTAAACTTTAAGTATTTACTTCAAAAGTGCTCAATACGTAGGTAGAGCAAGTTAGTAATTTATAAAATATATATGGCGATTAAGCTACACTGAATATTCTGCGTTTCATCCAACTATAGGATTCGTCAGGCTTATGCGCATAAGCCTGACGAATCCTATAGTTGGATGAAACGCAGAATATTCAGTGTAGCTTAATCGCCATATATATTTTATAAATTACTATATATATATATATTTTTTTTGTCATCGAAATCAGTGAAATCGTCCAGTTTTCAATCAAATCGATTGATTGCCCGCTCTAGTTTAAGACCTTTCTCAATGCACATATAGGAATGTGTATATGCTACCACGTAATAACTTAATACACAATGCAGTGTAGTTAACCTTGCACTGTAGAGAACCTACTATTGATTTCATAAAATTATTTTTATTATTTATATAATGGTTTCAATGAAAGTTTTAAATGCAAACGTCAAGTATCATATGTCAGTTTTGATCTCAATACAAACATTCATTTCAGATTCGCCCCTGTCATGTCAAAGAAACCACTATTGATTTTATATGCGTGACCTTACTCTCCGTGCGGTGATAATAGGTTGGATTTAAGGTTTATATGGAAAAGTCAAGTATCATGGTGCATGTATGCTTTAACCAGAAACATTCGTTTCAAACGCGCCCCAGTCATAGGCATGGTTTTACCTGTCGTGTCTTTTGGCTTGTGTGGTAATAAAACTTCTCAAATGCACTCGTGATGTTAGGCTGTGTAAGGTGTTAACTACTGAAAATCGCCTGTTCTTTTTTTCATCGGATTATTTCGATTATCAATAATCAATAAAAAGCATATCTAAAAAAAACTGCAAAAAAACTGCTTTTGTGTGAAATTTCATAAAATCGGCCCATCCGTTTTCGAGCTCATAGGGAACGCACTCTCATACACGCACAGAGGCAACGTTAATTTATATAATAGTAGATAGATAGGTAATTCCAAGTTTAATATTTTTCCGACGTACAATAACTGATGAATTTTTAACGAGATTCATATCAGAGTGCTCTATACCGAAGTAGGGCAAGATATACATTTTATTTTTTTAAATAAGCATTTATATGTCACTACACATTCATTATTATGTTTCTTTCAGCTAATTACAAGTAACTAGAGACCTCTTCAAGCGATATTTCATATATAAAAGGAGAGTCTGTAATTAATTTTTTTTTCGCTTTTTTAATGCTGTTAATTTACTTTGTATCTAAATATCATGTGTTTGCCCACGTGATCAAGATCTGCTGTGCATTTTTCTCAAATTTTGTATTAACATCGACTGAAGGCGATTCTTGTTACTTGTAACTGGATGATCGAAACATGACCATGAATGTGTCGCGACATATAAATGCTTACTTAAAGCAAATAAAAAGTATATCTTGCTTTGGGTCGGCAAGTTGATTTCTGTACGTGCTATTAACCAATCCAAACAAATATAAAGTTTAGCACGTAGTTTAAGAGTTTATTGGTTAAATATTTACATACAGGCACGCGTACATACTGTTTTATAGCCAGTGTGTGTATACTAATCGTAATCTGTGTATTATCGGGGATGTATATAGCGAGGTGTATATATATTGGGGTTTATTTAATGAATGTATATAAACGTCTATTTAAGAGTCTATCTCCTGTGGTGGATGTGTATATAGGAAGTATATATATATAGGAAGTATATATATATATATATATATATATATATATATATATATATATATATGTATATACTTAATTATATATTATATATATACGTTAATATATATATACGGTTCCTTGAAAAGCAGAGACAACTCTTGTTTGTTTCTCTTGCAATCCCTTTTTTTCTTTTTAACGAACAAATTTCCGAACATTCTGTTGAGTGTAAGCAGAAATTCGCGAACGTTTTCGACCTCCATTAATCGTCCTATAGCGAGTGATGAAAATAATAAAAATAGTAAGGGAATGAATAGAATAGAAAGATGAGTAAAATCGTTTAAAATTGTTTAAAATACTTAAAAGCATTTAAGCATGCCCTCCGCTTCGTATTGAGTATGATTAATGGTTATTTTTTTAATACGGATTAACAAGGCTTTAATAATTGGGAGGCGTATATCACAGTGTGAGACAGCTAAAATGCCAAAATAAAGGAGAAAATGCTGCCAAAATATACTAATATATATATATATATATATATATATATATATATATATATATATATATATATATATATATATATATATAGGTGTGGAAATAATTATATATAATCTCTCACATTCTAAAAATTACTATTTCTAATTGCTCACTAGGTTAGCCCTGCTATATGGCAATCTTATTTGTGATACATCGGCTTGGGGTTATAAGCCGGTTGGATGACTTCGAGACGAAGAAGTCCATTCCAGAGTCGAATTCCGCCGCGATTTGCTTGATCTGTGTCAGTTAATAGTATTCTTGTGTGCAGAGCGTTTGTTCAGTTGGCAGAGTTTTTGCCTCGCATGCAATAGGCTCGGGTTTCGAATCCCGGGCTCGGATATGTCTGCCTGCTGAGCCCAAGTGAGGGCGAAACTCAAGTCTTTGACTTCCGGTTTGTCGGCTGTCATAGCTTTGGCGGGCTGCGACGGTGTTTGGCTGTAGAACTAATTATATATATATATATATATATATATATATATATAATATTAGTGTATATATATTAGGGTATGTATGATCGTTTAGTAATTTTCGGTGTGGGTGTATATTAGTGTTCATGTACGGGAGAGTCTTTAGTGTTTTTAATCCTCAAGTTTCATAATAACCCTCATATCCTCATCTTCATGGCTGTTGCTATTTTATCACGTTTCGGTCGACTCAACTATCTGGCCTTCCTCAGGTGGCTAACGGTGACAGAATAAGAACGCTGACTCTTGCAACTATAAATCGAGTAATTACTGCCTTCCATAGTTGTTATCTCACCACATTTTTAACCATTTTTAATCTCTGGCCTGCTTTGAAGCTAGAGGTTTCAATCCTACCCACCGTAGATCATAGGATGAGTTAGCCAAAACTCAGCATTCCTATACCGCTGCGGTTAACCGTCTGAAGAAGGTCAGAAGATGATTTGGCGGAAATGTGATGAAACAACAATTAACTATGAAGATAAAGATAAAAGTCCGCAAAAAGAATGATGGCGCCTCATCTCAAAGGATTCCAAAACCTAAAAGTAAAATAATATGTAACCCCTCGAGTTTATGCGTGTATCAGATGCATTAAACAGAACATATACAAACACGGACAACACAAAAGGGCAGAACACAGTTGGGATTTCAATCTGTCCATTAGCGGAAACATACCTTGTACATTTTTGGGTCTTGTTTGCTGGATCTGCAAGATACAATGAAGATTCATCCCAAGGAAACGACTAGAAGTCTCAAAATTCATTCACAGAATGTTTCCCTACTTGGAAAGCTCCATGCTTGTATTATTCTACATTTTTTTACTACATCATACGCTGGACAGCTTTACAGGTGTACAGAGGTAACAGGTCCCGTGCTGCTAGCAGAGCCCTCGTCTTTTTAGCTCGAATGTCTGAATCCAACTCTTACTTTCCTGACTAAACTATACGTGTGTATAAAAAAAACTTATTTTTAATTATGCCATCAATACATGCAGCCAAAGAATCAAATTAGCTGATCTATCTTTGTTACGTATTTTAGTTTATCTAGCTAACATTCCTGTTTGTTCTAGAACCGTAGCGTTAACATTCCCGATGTATATTTAGCATATATATTTTATCTTTAAAATAACTTTTTCGTCTCGATACATATTTCTTTACATTCTATTTTACAATTATCAACAACGATCATAATAATAATCATTCAGGTTCTTCGCCGTTTTCTCGGAAATAACAATATAACAATGCATATACTGTTTTATTAACATAGATTATTACATACTGTCATTGTATATGTAGACATTGGGATGCAATGCTACATTATTGAACGGAATATATATATATATATATTTCTGCAGAAATATATGTTCTTATAATATATATATATATATATATATATAAATAATATAATATTAATGTATATATATATATATAAATAATATAATATTAATATAAAAGCTTAATGTAATTACAGAGAAATATAGGGAATAAATGACAAAAGTTATATTCCAAAATTCATGATGTTGACCATCTTATAATTTATTCCTTTAATTCAGTTGACTTATACAATTCTTGACAGTATGTTTCGTAGCGCAAAATTAATCACTTAATTATTATATCAATCAGTGAATCTATTATGCCCTTAACTCATCAGAAGAAATATTAACAATCAATCCGTCAAAAGGAATTGAAGTGTGATTTGGTATGATTAAAATCCGAAAATTGAAAGAGAAGCTGCAAATACCTTTATATTTTCCCATTACGCTATATTGAATTTTTATCAAACAAAGTCATTAAACTCAACTATTCGTACTAGCAATTTTAATTAATTTATGTATCTTCGACCAAAATGTTCTATTTAATAATTAGTAAATTTATTAATTCTAATTTGTGTATACATACTTATGAAAATAATATCAACAAATTGTACACTATTACACATGTTTGTATATACGAATCTAAACTAAGATAAAAAAAACGATACAATTCAAAAACTATACTTACTTTTTGTTAAGTTTAAATATAATCTGAAATCTCTTTTATATCGTAATTGTAAAAAATTAAATCTACTTAATAAAGTGAGGCAGAGTTACCTCCCTTGGAACAAATCTAACGAAATATTAACTTTACTTATATTTATTTATTTTCACAACGCATAAACATCCTTATTAAACTAATATGTATTTTAATATAGTTTTAATGTCTTTCACTTAAAATTATTTATAAAAAATTAAATCGATTTATATTATAAATTAATTCAGTCATTTTTCCATCTAAAATGTTAGTATTAAATATTAATTCAATCGATAGTCGTAAGTTATTAAGTTATACTTCATATTTGCTAATGCTGAATTGTAAATTAATTAGTTAGTTACATTTACTTTAACTTTTATTTATTTATTTATATATTTATTAATATTATTATCAATATCAGCACCATCATTATTATTTATATTGAAATAATATTCTTAAGTTTTACATTTCACAAACTTTACTCAATTCTACATACGACAATCTAGTATTGATAAAAAATTTTCGAACTTGTTCCTTATTTAAGTATATTTTTGTTCATCATTGTATTTATCCTAATTCTCTAATAAGTATGTTTCAGAGTTTCTTACTCCGATAACATGCTATTTTAATTATAATTAAATAAATGTACATTTAAGTTCAAACTAATTCTAATGTTAATTCAAGTTAATAAGATTTATAAATATTTTTTGACCTAAAAATTATAGGCCATGTCCCACTCAGGTTTTCCTTATACTTTAAATACCCTCTCCCATGTACTTTAATTAAATTTATATATTTTTTATTTTTTATTTTATTAAATTTAACTAATAATTCCGAAATGAATTCATAGACGTTAATTTAATGAGTATATATATTAAAAATATATAGTTTATCTTGATGGATTTTCAATAGATATATCTTTTTATAGCTATAACATTGATTTTTACATTCATTCTAACAATTAAACTATTATATATAAATGCACGTACGCTTTTCTTCCTATTTTCTTTACAAGGCTTATAACATGTATATAGTATATATTTATGAAATGCTACACACACACACACACACACACACATATATATATATATATATATATATATATATATATATATATATATATATATATATATAAGATAAATAAGTACACACACCATATTTATAACTTGGTGTTTTCTATAGACAACGGAGATATCTAATTCCTTTTAAAAGTTTTTTTTTTTAATTTTGTTTGATTAATTTGGAAATGGCAGAGATATTAAAATAAGAAGCTTTTTTATACGCATGATATGCATGAGTTGTTTTATGTGAACAATATATGAAAAGCCAAACATTAATATGTTCACAACATAAAAGCTTTGATTGGAACAGTCGCGAATTGTGACATCTATTAAGTGAAGGAAGAAAAAACGCCTTTCAAAAATCATTTCAATTCATGTTTTACGTTAGAATAATTTTTCTGATCAAACTTTGAAAAAAATTTACTTTCATCATTATAATGGAGAATTTTTATTTTGATTTCGCACAAGTAATAAATATATCTTTTGGAAAATATACATAGAAAGATCTGCTTATCAGTTAATTGGTGTATGTTTTTTGCTGTGGGTATATATATATATATATATATATATATATATATATATATATATATATATATATATATATATATATATATATATACATATATATGTCTCTAAACAAAAACGTGACATATATGGATACCCACATGTATATGTATATACGTGTACATATATATATAATATATATAAACAGAAAAAGAGACATATATAGATAACCACATATATATGTATATATATATATATATATATATATATCAAAATTTAGTAATTTAAATTTTATGACGTAAAAATTCGTATGTAGAATTTTTTTTTTGTATGCAAGAGAAGGAATACATTTCAATAAGTATATCTCCTAACCTATAGGTTTTCATTATTCTGAAGTGTATATATATATATATATATATATATATATATATATATATATATATATATATATACCGATAAGAGTATAAGCAATAAATATACAATTACTTTTTTAATTTTAATGTATTTTTGTTCGTTTTTAAAGCCTGATATAGTTTCGGTGAGATCTTTCTAAAAAAAAACATAATTAAAAATTATATATGCTCTCATAATGATGAGTTAAAACGTTATGGATTTTGCTAAGAACATTCCGAAAATGTCACAGAAACCAATTATTTAAAAAGTGTCATTGAAATTGATTGGTATTTATATTTTATTAGTTACGAAATTTTCTGTTTTGTATTAAAATAAACCTCCATTAAGTGTTATCATAAATTTCTTAAAAATATTTGAATTTAGTACATGTGTAAGGAAGCTTTCTAAAACCACAGCACATGAATAAAAAGAGAAATCATTTATGAAAAAGAGAGAAGATATTTAAACAAAAGTATCTAAAGGGATCCATAATTTAATTTAAACAAAAAAGTTATGCTAGACTATAAATATTTTCCATTTCAGAATTTCCAGCATTATTTACATATTACTTGGAAAAAAAGAAGAAAAGAAACGCAATAACCTGACATTAGCCAAATAAAGCTTTTCTCATCAAAACTGTACTTAAAATTTGTCCCCTGTCCTGGAAGATTTATATAAGAAAAGCATGATTTTATTTCATTGAATTTTGTCTTCGTTCCTGGGGGTTTCCGGCAAAAATATTTATCATCATAAAATACAGTTTAAAAAATCTTTCAAATATAATTAGAAGTTCTCTTGCTCATTATTTTTAAACGAAATTCCATAAAATATGAATTTGCTGAAAAACAATAAATTTTATTTAGCTTATGTTCATCCACCCCTCGCCGGTAGAAGTGCCAATACATTATTGTCAATATCTCAATATTGTATGTATAATTCTATTTTTTACATTGTATTCCGAAATCATCCTACACCAGAACTTTACATTATTAATATTTAATTATGATATTACTAAAAGTTACCCTTAGAATGGTTAAAAAGTGTGATAGGTCTAACAATGGTCTGCAATATATCAAAAATAATGCTGCTGTCCTTGTGAACCGAACGTCTTATTCGGTGGCGAATTCTTTATTTCAGTGTAAAATGTGATATGGAAATCCGGTCCATCTGCAATACTGCTTGATAACCACGTATTTGGTTTTCAGTCTGTAAAATATTATTGTGAGGCCACATTTATTTTATGATCAGTTTTCAGCACTTTTCTCAAATCACCTCCTTTTTATTGTCACGTGTTCAATAGTAATGAATAGAGATTTTTAATTTTACAAATTACCATGTGACCAAACGGTAAATTCAATTAACCTGATGACTAAGGTTTTCTCAGATATTTCTTAAAATTTCCGCAATATTGCATGGATTCATGAAAGAGCAATCTTGGCCCCTATAAATATGATCAATTATAATTATTTGCAAAAGTTATCAATCCATTGATTGTGTTATTAATGAAGATCAGGCAGTAGAATTTTCTGAAAAAATTCATACAATTGCCTGGAATGCTTCATCATAATCTGATATTGAAGAGAGGAGCTCTAGGTATATTATTTAGAAATCTTGATTCGCTTAAACTGTGTAATGACACACGGTTTACAATAAAATCTTTGAAAAATAATGTTCTGAAAGCCATTATAATAATTGGAAATTTTAAAGGTAAAACTGTGTTTATTGCTCGAATTCCCCTTATTCCTTCTGACATGCGATTTCAGTTCAAGTGTTTATAATTCCCAATTTAAATTAGTCTTGCCATGTTTGTAAATTAAGGTCAATGACACAGCTTCAAAGTTGTTGGAATTTATCTTCAACCAACTTGCTTTTCTCATGGTCACTTGTATGTGGTTGCTCACGCATTAGAAGTCCCGAAGACTTTACATTTACATTCTTGTTAGAGGTCGCACCCAAAATGTTGTCTATGTAGATGTTCTTCAAAATTAATGCTACAGGTACATTTACCAGTGTTCAGATATGCATTGCTAGAAACTAAATTTAAATTATTTTATTAACAGAATAGATTACTAATGTCATCTTTACATATACAGTACATTAAATAGTTCAACAACAGAATATTTAACGGTTTTCATATATGAAATATCTGAAATAATAATTTATATCAAAAAATAATTGCAATTCTTACATCAAATTTTGAAAAAAGAAGGACTAAAAGATTAAATTAGAAAAGAGGCTTAGGGTTACTAGCGAAACCTCTATGAAATTAAACGCACCTACTGCTCCTGCCTCATGGAAAAATAAGCCATTATGGGTGTTTCGTTTAATTAATAAGATTGTTATGTATGAAAACGGAATATTCAAATATATCAAATAAAACCTGCGAACGCCGGGTAAGTCTACATCTTTTACACCTCAAATTAAAAAAACTAAAGTTCAAATTAAAAAAACACAACTTCAAATTAAAAAACACAACTTCAAATTAAAAAAACTAAACTTCAAATTAAAATACACAACTTCAAATTAAAAAAATCCAAGTTCAAATTAAATTAAAATTTTATTACATGATAGATAAACCATTTATTCTCCAACAGGGAGGTCCTCTTCCCTGAGACATCTAGCGTGATGGCGTTGAACCCGATTACAGAATGCCTGAGACATGGCAGGAGTTACCACTTGGTAGGCTCGGTCGATGGCGGTCTCCACAAGACGAAGACGGTGCTCCACTTTTGTGATATCTTCCGGTTGTGGCACATGTATAACGCTCGGTAGATCCCTCTTGATGACGGCTTTGATGGCTGACCAGGCCATTTCGATGGGGTTGAGAGCCGGGCTGTATGGAGGCAAGCGAATAAACTCCACTTCTGCAAAAGCTGCCTGGTCGTGTAGTTGTTCCACTCGGGAATGGCACGGGGCGTTGTCAATTACCAAGGCTACCTGTCCGGCATCATATCCCATTGCGAAGACAGAATTGAGTAGTTCTGCAACCCATTGGTTGACATCCGGGTGCTTGTAGGCGCCACGCCTGCGGGTGAAGTTGATGAGTCCCTGTTGACTAATAACAGCAACCATGTGAATATTTGGACCTTTCGAGCCTGGAACATGTAGCACCACTCTCTGGCCCCTCGCGGATCGTCCAACGGTCCGAGTACAAAATAAGTTCACGTTTGACTCATCCAAATACACCACATGTTTACCAGCTCCCAATGCGGCCATAACCCTTTCTACATAGATACGACGTTTTACCTTATTCTCCGGAGTGTTGACATTCTCGGCTTGCTTGTGAACCCGTTTTACAGTGAAGAGTCTACCATCGAGATGGTTATTTATGGTAGTAACGCTGATTGGGGGGTTGATTCCATGCATCTCCGAAATCTTCAAGGCCAACTCCTTGAGAGTGATGGTAGGATCTTCTCCGATTATATCAAGCATGTTGTTGACCATGTCCGGATTCACTTTCCCATGTCGCCTTCCACCCCGCGGCTTATCCTCCACGTCTTGCCCCTTGGCCTGTTTATTCACCCAGGCGTACGCGGTGTTCCTATTTATCCCACAGTTCTCTGCGACAGTTGTCCAGTCCCTGCTATTTCGAGCGGCTTCCAGAATCCGACGCTTAGGAGAATTTCGATTGCGTTTGTACTGACCACGTACTGTGCCTCTCTTGACTCCTCTACTTGATCGCACAACTACCGGAGATCCATTGTTATTTTCCATATTTTAAATTATTGTAATATTAATTGTTAGAAACTTTTCTTTTTTTATTGTTGCGAGCAACTACAAGTAATAGTGGGTAATTTGCATAAGTGATGTTATGCAAATTACCTTACAAAGTTTGAGTATGAATAATTCTAACATAATGTCACGTGCTTTTAAATTGAACTTGGGTTTTTTTAATTTGAAGTTATGTTTTTTAATTTGAAGTTTAGTTTTTTTAATTTGAAGTTGTGTTTTTTAATTTGAAGTTGTGCTTTTTTAATTTGAGGTGTAAAATGTGTAGTACTAGTACTAGTACTAGCAGATATATAAAAAAATTAAATTTATACATGATTATATTTATAATTTTAAATATTGTTTTCTTACGCTCGTAAAATTAAGTATATTTTTCCTGCTCTCTCTCTCTCTCTCTCTTTCTCTCTCTCTCTTTCTTACTCTCTCCCTCTCTTAATCTCTCTTTCCTTCTCGCTCTCTCTCTCCTTCTATATATATATATATGTGTGTGTGTGTGTGTGTGTATATATATATATATATATATATATATATAGAGAGAGAGAGAGAGAGAGAGAGTGAGAGAGTGAGAGAGAAAACAGATAGATTTATAAATATATTTATATGCATACATATATAAAAATGATTGATTGTTACAGTTTATATTTGTGTGTTTGTGTTTGTGTGTACATATAAACTTTTAGATTAAAATATTATTTTCCTCATCCCATAAAATTGATTATAATCATTTTCAAGCATTAATTGAAGTCATAACGGAAAATATTTGTTTGATATTTTAAAGTTTGAAGTTGTTAAAAATGTTCTTCGATTTGAGCACCTTTTTAAAATAAACATATTTAAGATTAAAAGGGAAAATTTTCATTGTAATTGATTGGTTGGATTTATCCATGTCACCAATTTAAATATTCGCAGCAAGAATTATTGAAATCCAAAATAAGAATGAATCATTTTGTAGTAATCATTAGCAGTTCTGCTGTCCATTATTTTCTTTTTTCACATTTTCTGAAATCCAGAGTAAGTGTAAGCGATTTCTTAATCGCAAAATGTAATGTACATGTTTTTCACGTCTAATAGTTCGCAGTAGTTCCCATTCAACTAAGTCATCATAATGTTGTCTTTAAATTCAGTTCCTGACACGGTAACCCTGACAAATTGAACTATAAGGGGTATTAGTACCGCAACTCCGATAATAAGGTTGTAGTGAAAGTCTAGAAGTCACATTACGATCCAGCGTTCTTTTGTTGGCTCTACCTGTGTGGAAGAGCAACTCAATGAATTGACGTCGGCAATGTGATTATTGTACCATTCCTTTGTGTGTTGTCCGCCAAATCTTTCGGACGTTTGCATACGACCGCTGAGTCTTGTTGATCCCGGTATCGTGGGTAAAATTCCTTAACACTGCAAATTAGCAAATAGCTTCGCCCAGTAAGGAAACGTCAAGTAAACCAGAGAATCCTGAAACTGTACTTTTGATATGCAAAACTCTGATCCAATTAATAGACAAAAAAAAAGTTTCAGTTCCATTATTCATAATTTCGTCTACTTTTTCATGTTTTTGTCAGTACATTTTTAGTATTTTTGTCTTTTTCATCTATCATTTTTTATCCATTATTTTTCATACATTATTTTTTATCCATCATTTTTCATCCATTATTTTTTATCCATCATTTTTTATCCATTATTTTTCATCCATTATTTTTCATCCATTATTCTTTATCCATTATTTTTTATCCATTATTTTTTTGATCCATCATTTTTCATCCATTATTTTTTATCCATTATTTTTCATCCATTATTTTTTATCTTTTATTTTTTATCCATTATTTTTCATCTTTTATTTTTTATCCATTATTTTTTATCCATTATTTTTTTGATCCATCATTTTTCATCCATTATTTTTATCCATTATTTTTCATCCATCATTTTTTATCTTTTATTTTTATCCATTATTTTTATCCATTATTTTTTATCCATTATTTTTCATCCATTATTTTTTATCTTTTATTTTTTATCCATTATTTTTCATCCATTATTTTTTATCTTTTATTTTTTATCCATTATTTTTCATCCATTATTTTTATCCATTATTTTTCATCCATTATTTTTATCCTTTTTTTTTCATCCATTATTTTTATCCTTTTTTTATCCATCATTTTTCATCCATTATTTTTTATCCATTATTTTTTCATCCATTATTTTTGGTTCCATCATTTTTTGATCCATCATTTTTCATCCATTATTTTTCATTCATCATTTCACTCGTGTTTGCTTTAGTTTTTATATTTAAAATATTTTTGACAGTTTGTATATTCATTATTTTTATATTTCATATTTTTGTCTAAATTTTTCATTTTTATTTTTCATTTTTCCATATTCTGGTAACTCATAAATTGATAAAGAAAAAACATTTTAATGTTTTCAGATTCTATATTATTTCCATTTTTATTATTGTTCCAAATCTGTTATTTTTTTATCCTTAGTTATCATTTTTGTATTGTTACTTTTTTCATCAATTATTTTCATTATTTTTTCGTATATTTAATTTTTTCATTATTGTTTCATATTTTCTTACTTTTTCTCGAGTATTATATGTCTTTTACAATTTTGTTTTATTTTTGTCAATAATAGTTTTATAAAAACAAAACAATCCAACATTAAATAGTAATACATTTCTAATTTTTATACGTATTAAATTTTTGCGCATTTTTATTTTTTTATATTAAAGAAACTTAATTGTTAATCGTTCCATATTCAACATAATTCTTATATTTTGTTTAAGGTTTTGTTATTTCTTTTATGAATGTTGTAAACACCTTAGAGTGACAATAGAAAATATATAATAAAATAGAAATCAGTTTCATCTCATCATTCTTATGTAAAAATTCATCATTTAACCCTGTATAATTATAATGAAAACCATGAAAACACTCGTGATGTCCGCATTTATAACAAGTGATCACCAAACTTTTATAACAGGAAGTAAAAGTTTTCGAAAGTGAATAAGTACTAAACGAAATTAGCTTCGTTCCCTGTGGAATTTTTACGGCAAACATGTCCCGCTACCGAAATCAGTCTTGGAGAGTTAATGCATTTTTAAATATGGTTCATTTAGAACTAGAAAGATTTGTTACGTTCTTTTCATGAACTTTCTACCCTGTGCCTTCCACTTTCTCGCCATCTTTGGCTTCTATACACATTTTCTTCAGTTTACCTGTCCGGCCATTCTTGACCATAACCTTCCTTTCAATTCTTATCTTTCATTCACAAGAATTTCTTATTCTTTAGTTTTATATTTCCATTTTATTTTTTGACTTTCTTATTTTTGTCTTTTTTTCATCGTATTTTTTTATATTGTTCCCATTCTCTCTTTCTTTTTTTATTTGTTACATTAGCTTCCTGTGACTTTATTCTTACCATTTTAATTATTTTGATATTGTTTTCCTTATATATATATATATATATATATATATATATATATATATATATATATATTTGTTTACTGTTTTATGCGAAATAATTCCAACAGAGTGCTCGATTACAAAGAAAGAATATGCAATATAAAAGCTTACCGACAATACCAATGTTTTTCTGACCTTCTGTACAGTTGTATATATATATATATCGCTATTTGCCAAGTAATCATATCGATCGACTGATGGATTGAGCACTGTTGAAATAAATCGATGCATAAAATATTATGTCTTTTATAACATTTTATGTGGTTACATATATATATATATATATATATATATATATATACATATAACTACTTAATTTACTCATATAAAATTAATATACGAAAGTATAGATTTAATCATAAGCTTTAAGTATTTACTTAAAAAGTGCTCAATACGTAGGTAGAGCTAGTTAGTAATTTATAAAATGTATATGGCGATTAAGCTACACTAAATATTCCTCGTTTCATCCACTTTAGGATACTTCAGGCTTATGCGCATAAGCCTGAAGATTCCTAAAGTGGATGAAACGAGGAATATTCAGTGTAGCTTAATCGCCATATACATTTTATAACTTACTATATATATATATGTATATATATATATATATATATATATGATTTTCAGAATGTGAGAGATTGTATATAATAAATTCCACAGCCAAACAACGTCGCACCCCACAAGATCCATGATAATCAACGAACCGGAAGTCCAAGACCCGAGTTTCATCCTCATTTGTGCTCATCAGTTAGAGACATCCGAATTCACAGATTCGAAATCCGAACCTCTTGCATGCGAGGCAAGCACTCTACCAACTGAGCAAACGCCCCGCACACAAGAATTTCTATTAACCAACACAGATCAAGCAAACCGCGAGGAAATCCAACTGTGAAATGAACCTACTTCGTCTTGAACAGGGACACGGTCACCCAACCAACTAATAACCCCAAGCCGATGTCTCACAAGTAGGAGTTTTAACTCGAAAGGACGACGCCATCCATCAATGCTAACCAAGCGAGCAACTTATGATAGGATTTTCAGAATGTGAGAGATTGTATATAATAAATTCCACGGCCAAACAACGTCGCAGCCCACAAGAGTCATGACAGTCAATGAACTGGAAGTCCAAAACTCGAGTTTCGCCCTCATTTGTGCTCATCAGTTAGACACGTCAGAACTCAGGATTCGAAACCCGAGCCTCTTGCTCGCTTGATTAGCATTGCTGGATGGCATCGTCCTTTCGAGTTAAAACTCCTACTTGTGAGACATCGGCTTGGGGTTATTAATTGGTTGAATGACCGCGTCCCTGTTCGAGACGAAGTAGGTTCATTTCACAGTTGGATTTCTTCGCGGTTTTATTGATCTGTGTTGGTTAATAGAAATGCTTGTGTGTTTGGCGTTTGCTCGGTTGGTAGAGTGCGGTTGCTCAGTTGGTAGAGTTCGGATGTGTCTAAACTGATGAGCACAAATGAGGACGAACTCAAGTCTTGGACTTCCGGTCCATTGACTGTCATAGCTCTTGTTGGCTGCGATGTTGTTTGGCTGTGGAATTATATGTATATATATATATGTGTGTGTGTGTGTGTGTGTGTGTGTGTGTGTGTGTGTGTGTGGTTATCTATAGATAATAGTGTGTATGTATGTATTTAATAAGTAATGATTTAAATTTCAACATTTTTATATAAGCAACATTGTGAGACATAATAGAATTTCTTTGCGTAATTATACCACTTTTTTGTGTTTCCAATAATTATTTCGTCTCAAAATAAAACAAATGAATATTCTATAAGTATCACGAGCAAATGATTAATTCACCTTTTTTCTTAAATAATTTAACAATTTTAGTCATTTTTATAAGATCCAAATCTTTAAATGACTCTGAAATAACGATGCTAGACATAAAGTTTGTAGAAAATATATCTTGATTGAAGTTTAATATTGAACGTAATATAAAAGTGGCGCATGATTGTTCTCTCCGGACAATTTATCGTGTAAAATTAACAAGTAGAATACGTTTCCTGTGATGATTATTCAACTAGTATAAACATCTCCGAATATTGATCTTCTTGCCATTTATTTGATAATTGCTTTTGGGATACTGATTTTAGAGTTTTGGTACGTACTTATACTGGAGAAATTGCATTTAACGTTCCTAACGCCATCTCATTTGCAAGTCAATTTTGGCCAAAATAAAGCCGAAATTTGCAAAAGTCTTGGACGTCATTTTACACCTGGGATCGCACGATTCTTGGAGGCTCGCGCTATGCATGTTTAAAGGGCAATAGCTATATTTTGAGTTTATATGTGACTCTGTACTTTCCATTCAAATGCATTGTTAAACTGTATAAACCCATATATATGTATATATATATGGATATATATGTATATATATATGGATATATATGTGTGTATATATATGTATATATATGTATATATATGTATATATATGTTTATATATATGTATATATATATATATATATATATATATATATATATATATATATATATATATATGGGGGTATGCAGTTTAATATAATAATAATATAATATAGTAATAGACAGATGGACAGACAGGCTGAGAGAGGACAGAGACACATTTATATAGAGGGGTTATAAGCGTCGATTGCCGCCTAGCTGGTCGAGTTTCGATCCCGGCTTGATGCAGTTAATTGTCTAGCTGCACTGAAGAGCTGTGGTACAGCGAAACAGTCTATCTGTGGATGACTAAAATGTCCTTCCTTTCTTGGTTTGAACATATTGTTAAGTGAAATATAGAAAAAATTTCGACTGCAACATAATGCGATCTTCTTTGTATAAATAAGTTGAGCTTTGCGCGTTTGACAATGTTTATCATTATGAGTTCACCTACCTTTACAGAAACTAAAAAACTTATGCGTTATAGACGTCTGGACGATCAAATTTCGATCCCATACTTGTTTAGCCGCACTGAAGATCTGTTATACAGCAAAATTGATGTATCTATATATATATATATATATAGATATATATATATATATATATATATATAGAGAGAGAGAGAGAGACAGAGAGACAGAGACAGAGAGAGAAATATAGATGTGACATAAGCCTTTGACTAATAAAGCATAGAGTACTACACACACACACACACATATATTTATATATATATTATTTTTAAAATATAATTATCCTCTGACACGTGTTTCGTCATCTACAACTCATTAGAGTGGCTCAATCTGATGAGTTGTAGACGACGAAAGACGTGTCAGTGGATAATTATATTTTTAAAATAATATATATGCCGCTTCCCATGTGGGAGTACCAAATTGGTTAAAGGGAAAATTATTCCCAACTCGCATTTAGGTAAAAAATGCACTTTCATTCAAAACGTATCGCAAAAACAAAAACAAACATCTCTCTCTTTCTCTCTCTTTCTCTCTTTCTCTCTCTTTCTCTCTCTCTCTCTTTCTCTTTGTATATATATATATATATATATATATATATATATATAAGATGTGCCGGAGTTGCCCAGTATTAAACGTTACGTTAAATTCTTTTTAAAAATATGAAGTAAAAAAAAAACGGAAATGAACTGTCACATGCTCATGCCAGTATTGTTTTTTCTAAATAGTTCACTTCTTCCAAATAAAAAAAATTCCGACCTGAGATTGAAACCAAAACCTAAAGACGGTGAGTTAAGTCCGATAACAATTAGGCCAGTTTTCCCTGTTCGTTACAATGTGTTTTCAAACCTACTTATTTTTTACATAAGGAAGCTGTGATGCGAACGAATCGCGCATGTGTAGTAATGAAACAGTTGACAAAGATAAAAAATCCGATGACCCCCAAGTACAATGTTTCAATTTTGACTCCTTAGCAGTCTTTTCCCCCCGGAGTGACACCGATTAAAAAGTGTTCTACATGTTTGAATATCCTATATACTAAATTTCAAGTCCGCAGATCAAAAATTCGTTGAGTATATAAGTTGAAAGTTGTCCTCACACACACACACACACTCATATGTGTGCATTATATTGAAGTTTCCGCATATGCTTCTTTCTAACCAGATTCTATATCTAAAACGAAATACAAACACATACATACACAAGACTTTACTTCCCCCCATTTCTCTTATTAGTTTTTTTCCATGTCATGGTTTAATATTTTAGAAGCACATTTTAATATATTGATTTTCACTATGATTTTTAGAATGGTCTTCGTGAGTCAGACGAATACAGAATTCCGGTTAAGATTCAATCAGTGGTTTTAATTGTTTATCAAAATGTATTATCTTCGCTATGTTAATTAATAAAGATAACGACATGCAGAGAAGGAGAGAGAGAAACCTAACTGAGAATGATAGAAACAATATATATGAAAGGTAGGCGTATTCCACAACATTTAGTGTTAGAAGAGAACAATCTGGAGATGGATGATTTAGTAAATATGTTTCATTATAACAATTTAAATTATTTCAACCCATTACTCAATTCCAACTGCCAAGAATATTTTCGTGTGTATTTTGTGTAAGTAAAATATATAATAACAAGATTTCATGAACTCAAATGTTGTGTAGCTGTACTATTAGTATTATTAATTAGCTGTGTCCGACCACGCACTGCTGTTACTCAGTTTTGTTAAAACAAGTATTATAGTGATTTGTATCGTACACACACGCACGCGCGTGCACGCGCATAGACACACAAACACAACTGTAATAACTTCTAAATACAATTTTTAAACTAGCACAGTAACATAAGTGCATAAGCACCAGTTTTATTATTAACATCTACGATTTATTTAATGAAAAATAAACATAAGTTTAGCCTATCTTATTTTATCTCATTTTTTTTTCAGTAACTACTAATGTTAGTATTTTATATTTAAATAGCTGTACCCAGCCATGCGTTGCTGTGGTTCAGTTTGTTTAAACTAGGTATAAAAGTAATTTGTATCGTACACACACACACACACACACACACACGCACACACACACACACACACACACGACTGTAATAACTTGTAAATATATTAAAAGAGGCATGGTATCATAAGTGAATAAGCACCGGTTTTTACTATTAATATCTACGAATTATTTCATGTAAAATAAAATAGCCTATTTAATTTCAATTCCTTTTTTTTCAGTGACTACTTACTGTTTGAATGTTAGAATTTTATATTTAAATTGCGGTACACGGCCACGCGTTGCTGTGGCTCAGTTCGATTAAAGCAAGCATAAGAGTGATGTGTATCGTACGAACACACACGGACCGACGCAGACACACACATATAAACACGACTGTATATATATATATATATATATATATATATATATATATATAAGTTAATTAAAATATGCAAATTGTGATTGTATTCTACGGAGACAAAAAACTCACTAAATACAACGAAAAAAGGAACTGAAACAATTTAAGTCGACCAAATACCAATGAATACTGAAGTATAACATTAGCTCATTAAAAGGACTCATGGTTCATTTTTTATAACTAATAAGAACACAACATTTATAGCATAATCCTTATTGTGTATTTTCTGCGGAAATATGAACTTTTTCTCTAAATCCACTCTTACGATCTTGCCATATTAAAAATAAGAAAAAATTAATTTACATATTTTTTCAGTATTAACTCTAGTGTAATGTGTTTATCGTTATGTTGCTTAATTGTGTTGCTTGTAGTGGATAGATGATTACTTTTTGATGATTATTACTATTAGATGATATTTTTACGTTGTTTGAATGAAAATAAAAATTGTCATAAAATAGCTTTTTTCTACATGGTGGTCACCACTTATCAAGGCCCGGAAGCCACTCAGGGATAAGGGTTACTGCAAGTACAGTACGTTAGTGTGGAGATTTGATGAAGTGTTTACTTAAGGGGGCGGTTCATTAGGAATTTGTTAACGTTGGACTTGAAGACATCCAGGTTGTAGTCCGGTGGGAAACAGGCAGACGGAACAGAGTTCCACAGGCGTGCAGTTCTAAGAAAGAAGCTTTGTTCATGGAATCCACGTTTTGATTTAGGCACAGATAAAGAGTGGGGGAAAGTTTTCACAGTGGATTCAGCTAGACGGATGTTTTTCGTGAAAGATTGGCGAGGGGGGACCAGAGATTGGAGTTCAGACGAGCACCTGCCATAGAAATAACGATAAAACAAGGATGGGCTCACAACGTCTCTTCTGTGGGAGAGAGGTTGCAGGGTAGAGAAAAAGGCATCCCCCACTAAGCCACGAAGTCTATGTTGTACTCTGTCAAGGTAGGATAGGCTGTTTTAGCAGCTCCTGTCCAGATATGGCAGCAGTATTCCATCCTTGGACGTACTTGGCTTTTATACAGATAGAGAATTGCATCAGCAGTGAGATATCTTCTGGAGCGGTAGAAGGATCTCACCATATTTCCAGCGACCTTGGCAACAGACTTGATGTACGTGTTCCATTTCAGATCAGGAGTAAAGGTCAACCCCAGATGCTTGTCAAAACACGGGGCCCCTTCCAGACGAGAGCCATCCATCCCAATTGATGCAAGATGGGGATCAGAGCATTGATAATGTAAGGATAGGAGTTCGGTTTTAGATGCAGTAAAGGTAACCAGCCACATCTTCCCCCACTGAACCACGCGCTCGAGATCAGAGGAGAGAGAATCAGAGAGAACTTTGTCATTTACAGCCATTGATGTGTTCCGTAGATGGTCGTGTCATCAGCATAGATGTCAACGAATGATTTAAGTATGTGTTTAGGGAGGTCATTGATGTAGATCAGGAAGAGAGTTGGGCCCAGGATTGACCCTTGAGGGACTCCAGCATTAATACTGCAGGCCTCTGATTTTTTTCCATCGACCACTACTCTTATGAGCCTATCGGAGAGAAATGATTTCATGATTGAGAAAACACTTCCAGTTATACCGTGGAAATCTTGTGAAGTAGACCCTTATGCCATACCTTGTCGAAGGCCTTTGATATGTCAAGAGCAATTGCCCTAGAAAGGAAGCCTTTGTCAAGAGATGAACTAATCCTGTGGGATATAACCGTTAGCACATCTGCGGTAGATCTTGCAGAGCGGAAACCATATTGTGTGTCACTAAGAAGGTTGTTTCTGCTGAGGTGGTTGACTATTTCTCTATTTAATATGGATGCCAGCAACTTACTCATAACACACAGGAGACTTATTCGTCTGTACTGAGAAGGAGATGACTTATCACCTGAATTCTGAAATACAGGGCAAACTGATGAGGTCTTCCAGGGAGTCGGAAAGCATTTCTCCTTAAGGCAGCGCTTAAACAGTTTCGTAAGTATGGGAGCAAGTTCTGGTTGAAGCTTTTTAACACTATAATTGGGATGCCGTCAGGGCCAGTTGCTTTACTGGAATCAAGGTTCTTGATTTGCTTGGCGATCTCATGCACGGATATTTGTATATTACCTAGCGTGTTCTGTGTTATAGGAGGAAATATAGGGAGTTGATGGACTTCGTCGCATAGCGTAGAATTCGCTGCAATGTTCTGTGCAAATATCAACTGTAATACTTTCATGTATATTCTTCATTTACACTTATATTATATATATATATATATATATATATATATATATATATATAGTCTTATTTGTAGTATTCCGAATTTTACTGGGTTTATATAATTCGGTAATCGTTCATATACGAGAGTAAGAGACTCTGACGTCACAATAGGTGACGGATTCTGCGTAGGTTACTGACTTCATAGACTTGTACTTCCATAACATAACATAAAGTGACATAAACAGAAAAATACATTTGAAGCCAAAACTACAACTTGGCTTCAAATGTATTTATACATGTTTTATTCTTCAAATTTCAGTCAACGCTTCTAACGGATAAAAACAAAAAAAAAACTATCCAGATTTTCAAAATGCGCGACCACGCGTCACCTATCCGGCTTCATAAAAAACCTCTCAGTTAACAACATTGTGTGGACTCTTCATCGAACTACCTTCCACTAGATTATGTCGAGGAAGAAGAGAAAAAAAAAAGATTGACAAAGGAGTCTTACTCCGAAATATATTTCTTTAAAAATAAACACCCGTTTATTTATTAAAAAAATTTCGCGTTGCAGTTTTGGCATCAAATGTATTTATACATTTTTTATTCTTCAAATTTCACTCAGCGCTTCTAACGGATAAAAACAAAGAAAACTACCCATATATATATATATATATATATATATATATATATATATATATATATATATATATATAAATTCCACAGCCAAACAACGTCGCAGCCCACAAGAGCCATGGCAGTCAAAGAACCGGAAGTCCAAGACTCGAGTTTCGCCCTCATTTGGGCTCATCAGTTAGACACATCCGAACTCAGGATTCGAAACCCGAGCCTCTTGCATGCAAGGCAAGCACTCTACCAACTGAGCAAACGCCCTGCACACAAGAATTTCAATTAACCAACACAGATCAAGCAAACCGCGCCGAAATCCGACTGTGAAATGAACCTACTTCGTCTCAACAAGGGACGCGGTCATCCAACCAGCTAATAACCCCAAGCTGATGTCTCACAAGTAGGAGTTTTTTTTTTAACTCGAAAGGACGATGCCATCCAGCAATACTAACCAAGCGAGCAACTTATGATAGGATTTTCAGAATGTGAGAAATTGTATATAATAAATTCATATATATATATATATATATATATATATATATATATATATATATCACCAAAAATTAAAATAACTTTGAGACATTAAAAAACGTATCCTTATTCAAAATGATGTGCTGATACCTACTCTGATGTCATCTTGCAACCTTTGAACGTATTGGTGGCAATAAAAGAAAAAAAAAAAATTCTTACTAAAATTTATTAAGATGTCTTTTCGGTTATAACGTAAAAGCAGTATAACCCTATTGATATAAATGAATTGTTTAGATCGAAATTTCTAATAGATTTCCGAGTTAGCTATGTCGTGTTTAACTGTATGACTAAAATAAACATCGTCTCAAAACAGCTGTAAACAAGTTTAATGTCTTTGTGTATACTCTTATTTAAAGTGTGATTTGGAAATAAATTAAATCGTTAAACGCACACACACACACACACACACACACACACACACACACACACACACACATATATATATATATATATATATATATATATATATATATATATATATATATATATATATATATATATGTACGAAGAGTGTGCCAAAAGTAACGCATCTTAAATTTTTATACGCCTGGATGGATCAAAGGTGGATAGCAAATTGTTTTGTTATAATGACTGAAGTTATGCATTCAGAAAATGAAAGTTTTATCTCTTTGTTGCATAAAGTGGCGGTGTTACAACTCTAAAAACGTAATCTCTGTCATAAACGTGCGTCAGAAGCAAAGATGTGTCATTAAACCACTGGCAAAATATATTATAAATATTGGTTGTTATGTAAAAAAAAATAAAACGTAGATTCTAGCACATAAATGGTCGCTAGTGTTAATGGCAATGCTTCTGTTTTCCTTGCACTTCAATATATAGAAGTTAAACATTATGCGGCTTTATTTATATATATACATATATATATATATATATATATATATATATATATATATATATATATATATATATATATATAAATGCTTGCTTCTGTGTGAAAGAGACAGAAAGAAATAGGGAAAGAGAAAACGAAGAGAGATCGGGGAGAATTAATTTTATCTGCACAGCCTGAGATTGACAAGCACATAGATGCATAGATGAATCCCCTCTGCACCAACTGATGACCACTCATTTCGCATGCATACTCAGATCGCAATATTCATTTGCATATAAATTTGGTTTGAGTTGAAAGACATAACATTATTTACATACAAAGTCTGAAAAGCCTCATTAAGTTCCAGCACACACCACCAATTCGAAAAGACGACAAGCCTACCGACCCCGCCCGCTCCCGAATCCGGCCGCCGCCCGTAATCACGTTTTTTTCCTTTTTCCCCAAGAGAAGCCGGCGAAAGCTTTGAGTTATCTCCCTTCCTAATCAAAGCCTTGCTTAGCAATTTACCGCTGTAGATTCCTTCTGATTGGAACGACACCTGGCAAACACCACTTTAATTACCTGTGTTTCCCCGGCCACTCATAAGAACCCCACCTGAAGTGCCGATAATGAAATACCACGTTCGACTCCCATCTGAATTTTACTTATACGCGGTTATATGTCCATCACGATTTTTCGGATGCATCAAGATTAAATCGAAATAAGAAAATGCGTTTCATTGGTGAAACAAAGATCTACACATCTGTATGCATCAATACAGATCTAACACGCAAAGGGAAATACAGTAATTATAAACTTTACGTACTATACTCTTCAGAAATATAAATATATACCGATACCTTTGGCGTGGGCACATAGAGATACCTTTCCCAAACTTTAATGGACTAAGCTTACAGATTATAAATATATGCAAATATAATATAAGGGGGCAATTTCAGTAGAGGGCATCTTCTACTGCCGAAATATGTGGTACAAGACTGGAAGAGAGGATATGATGATAGAGCACAAGAGATAATGCACTCTTCCCTCCGCTTGAGTAGCTCCGTCGGTATTTTCTGGTAGGAGTTCCTCAGGCGATTGATCATAGCCCAACCCTTTCTGAAAGAGAGATGGTAAAACCTGGAAGGATAGATCTTCAACGACCACCCAGAACAAATTCCTCATGCTGATAGAGCAGGGTGAGGTGATGTCATAATGCACCCCCTCTCGGACTAACTGAACGTATTCTCGACTAGTAATTCTATTTAAAGAATTCTACCAGCGAATGACGACCGGGTTGCTCGAGCATTTTTCTAGCCAAGATTGTGTTATATTTTCTGTGCTGGCTTACCATATACATATTTCGGCCTTTTGCGACATCTCGCGATAAACTCTCTTCGTGTGTCCTGTTGCTAAATAAAAGTAAATTGTGTTTTTGACGCTAGAGCGAAGAAGTAAATTTCGCGTAGATGACGTCATACACCAAAATAAATCCTCTTCGCATTCCTCACTGCTAAAATAAAAGTAGATTTTGTCTTTGAAATGTTGGAAAATCCGTAGCCATTCTGGTCGTTAGTTGAATACGCTCTAGTGTAAAACCGTGTTTTTTTTCTACAATGTGATACTCACAAAGGATTGTGGATGAAGGCCCGAAAGTGGTTTGACTTATGTAATCGCACATCTTAAAACTCAACATTATTTTCAAACTCAATTATTACTAACTATATTCACATATATTAATCGTATGACAAACGATCTTTTGAATTCGCCATGTTTAATTCAATGAAAACGACGTTTGAGAATTTGTAGATCTGGTTAGATTATAATAAATGTAGTAAAACAACGCCTGTTCGTCTGCAAGAATGTAGGCCGAATGCACTTCTCATTGTAACATTTTCAATAACAAAAATAAAGTTTTTGAAACATGTGGGAAGGAGGAGTTATATGTAGTCTCTTTTTTCTCATTCCGTTATAGTGGCTTGTTTTTGTAGTCGCAATTTCGTCTAGTGTCTGCTATAGAGAGATGTTTCTTTTCAGTAAGAAGGAGAACACAAAAAGATGTTCGCTGAGAGTTTTCACAAGTTATTTTATTAGAGAAAGAATTGACACAGGAAAGATTAATATTATCTTCGCGAATTATTCCGCTAATATTATTTCGACATTATTGGCGGTGTCTCAGCTGCACGACTTTCACGGAGAGTCGGATTTGAAAAACGTTAATTATTATCCACTTGCAAACATGACGTTAATCGTTCCTCGGTTTTGTCTACGGAGCTTGACCTCTGCACCTGCCTCGACTCTATGTGACCAGTCTCTGGGAACGATTCTGTTTGCAGATTAAAGTTATTATGACGTGAACTCAATGTGACACTAGCTAAGATGATAAAACTAGTGTATATAATCACACTAGCTGATATAATTGCTACTGACGTAGGATCTCTAATATATAACATTATTTATCATTATAAAGACCGAATAAACATCAGTTTCCAGATATATATATATATATATATATATATATATATATAACAATCTTACATAAATAGACATTTTTTCCGTTAGATATTTCCATATATATATATATATATATATATATATATATAACATAAATAGACATTTTTTTCCGTTAGAGATTTTAACTTCTTTTAGGCATCGAAAATATTGCATTATTCACTAGAATAAGAAATGCCAAACAAAGTGTATGCAGCCACCGGATATCGAACTCGAAACCCTAAGGTTTTCAGTATGACCTTCTACGAACAAAGCAATTTCGAGCAACTTCACATGCTTTCGCCACAGTAATTCAGTCCTCAATACATTGTAGTCGACATTGCACTGTAGAGAATATATGGCTGATTTTATAAAATTAGTTTATATGATGGCTTGAATAATATTTCCAAATGAAAAAAATCAATCATCGTGATTACAATTGTGGTCTAAACATTTCTGTCCTTTTTGAACGCGCTTCTGCCTTATAAAAAAACTAACAGTTGATTTTATGCGTTGGGCCTTCCTGTTTGTGCGGTGATAAAACTTCTTAATTCCACTAGTGATGTTAGGTTGTATAAAAGTATAAACTTTCTTTTTTGTGGGTAGTTTTGCGGTGGATTTTAAAGAATAGTTTATTATTGGATTTTATGATTAGCCCAGAATAAATAATGCTTCTATGTTTACCGCAAAACGTCACACAAAAATGATTACATACATTTCTACTCACACCAAAATAACAAAATAAAAACAGGCATGATAATTGGTTTCTTCTTAAGTACATTCAGAATTTGCAGTCTAGAATATTTGGACGAACAATTCAAACACCTTAATAACACTTTTAATATCTTCCAATATTCCACATATTTCATATTGAATGCTAAGCCAAAAGCCACACAAATATTCTCCAGGATAAATAATCAAAAATCATATACACCAGACGTTTCTCTCATAAACAGTCATCTTTTTTTACCTACACAACAATAATACAATAATTTGCAACACACTAAACAAACTAGGAATTTCAATCATATAAACCACACCGCAAACTATAATACAAATATTAAAAACAGCAAAACATTTAAAAAACAAACCAGTTTTAAATGCAGGTATATACACTGTTCCTTGCCAAAATTGTCATCATAGATTCGTTGGTGAGACCCAGCGTAAATTTGAAAAAAAGACCAATGAACATAAAAGAGATACAAGTAATAGCAATTCTCTAAGTGAATTATTCTTTCATTCATTGCAGCATAATCGCACCTTTGACTTCAAACAGGCAAAAATAGTTCAATTTATTTTAAATAAACTGCACCAGAGACTTGAATCTACGATTATCGCAAATTCAGACACAATTAAACAACATGGAGATTTCTATAAAATAGCGCCATTAATAAGTAAACTTTTATTAAATGAACATAATTTAATTGTAGACACAGGTTAACTTTCTCACACCATAGAAACACATTCTGTAATAATAATTACAAATAATCTCAATCAATAAATTACATAAGAAAAACACACTCATTTCATTTCTATTACAAACCTATATTTGAATTTTAACAGACATATGTTTTTCCGGAAAGAATAATAACTGCGTTCATATCTTTTAAAAATATATTAACGACTGTATGGCGTTATTAAAAATCTCCCTCTCAACAACACAAGCCAGCCTTCTTTTTTGAATTTCCAACGGCTTTTTTCAATTTCTGAAATAGAAAAGCATCACACTTTGCACATAAAAAATTTCAAACATTTGTACTGATGTTTTTGATTTCTTAATCTCATATATCTAAAGGAAATCTCGGAATAAAGACGAAACATTGATGAACGCATAACTCAGTTTGTTTCTTTTTTATTTCTTTATTTTGTCATAATACTATTTCCATTATTCTCATTATATATATATATATATATATATATATATATATATATATAAATAACTACTTAATTTACACACATAAAATTAATATACAAAAGCATAAATTCATGCGTAAACTTTAAGTATTTACTTCAAAAGTGCTCAATACGTAGGTAGAGCTAGTTAGTAAGTTATAAAATATATATGGCGATTAAGCTACACTGAATATTCCGCGTTTCATCCATTCTAGGACTCTTCAGGCTTATGTGCGAATTGTGTGGTTGTTTGTCGTTTTTATATACGCATCTTCTATTGAGATTTTACTTAGCCAATTAGCTTTCCAGTATCTGATTGGTTAACTAAAATCTCAATAGAAGATGCGTATATAAAAACGACAAACAACCACAAAATTCGCGCATAAGCCTGAAGAGTCCTAGAGTGGATGAAACCCGGAATATTCAGTGTAGCTTAATCGCCATATATATTTTATAACTTACTATATATATATATATATATATATATATATATATATATATATATGCAAATACAGTTAGAAAATCTGTTTCAGCGTTCATTTTGATTTCTTAGCTGAACGTTGCAGAGCAAAAGCTCCAGTCTTCATTATGCAACATCATAACATACATGCTTATATTTCTTCTATTAAAATACGCTTTTTACTTTTGTTTTATTTCTTCTTATAAATTGCATACGTTTACTTTAATGTGATTAAAACTACTACTATTACTACAGTCTATTACCACAACTACTACTACTATTATTACTACTCTTTTTACTTCTGATAATAAAAATAATACTACTACTAATAATAATGACTATACCTCTGATAGTAATTATAATATTATCATTGGTTATTTAATAAATGAAATTATTAATTATTAGTAGTAATAATTATCATTAATTATCATAATTATTATAATTATTATTAATAATTATTATTAATCTATAGATATAAAAGCGAAAATTTATGTATGTATGTACGTGTATGTGTGTTCGCTTTTTCTGTATGTCTACAAAAGGCTTTTTCAGAGAAGCGGTCGGTCGGTTCACAACATTTTAAAACTTTTTATATCACATATAAATCGTAATATCTCACAGTTAACAACGAAGCTCGCCTGTCTATTTAATTTGCTTGATTTCGGGAAGATAAATATTCAATATTTGTCGCTCGCCGCATGTGGGTTAGTCTTTTTCCTATAACATCTTGGGAAAATAAAAATAAAAAAAAGCGTTCCGCAGTAAATGAATACTATCCCGCAGTCAAACTCATTAATACGGGCACCTGCCAAATTCAAGTAATTAAATAAATTCAAACGTGTTTCCGTTAGCATCTCGCAGTGAGGCTATCGTTAACGTCGCACGTTTTTTTTTTTCACACTTTAATTTACAACTTTGCCTCAAGGGTTAAGGTTCGATCCTCATACTTACTTTTTTAACTCCCCACCCCCCGCAGTTTCCATACAGACCTCCAAACACCCGGGCAACGCTGGGAACACCTCGCTAGTTATTAATAAAATTAATACATTTGAGTATCATAGTCGCTTATTATCACAAAAGACAACATATGTGTGTCGAGTGCCATTTTATAATTACGTATGCAAACATATTTTCTTAGTAAAGAAAGGGTGTTTAATCTTTAAGATAACTAAGATTAGTAAAAAGAAAGAAAAGGATAATTACTTCTGCAAATTTAATATCTATGAGAAAAGAAGCGAAGACGTACTTAAAACTAATAATACAATGTACAAATGAAAATAAATCTAATTTTTCACCTCTTTCATAGACACAGCAATTCTCGTAGGTTTTATTTTGATTTTCTTCATCTTCCATATCCCCTTCAGCTCTCTAGCTTGCTCTGTGAATTTGCTCCGTTTCTCCTCTTTATATATATATATATATATATATATATATATATATATATATATATATATGTGTGTGTGTGTGTGTGTGTGTGTGTGTGTGTGTGTGTGTGTGTGTGTGGTCAGCTGGAAAAGCAAAGTCTACAATTTGGTCGGACTTTTCTTTCTTGTTAATTATTACGACACTCTTTCTTTTCTTTTATTACAAGCATTCTTGCTTGGATGGATTTATTAATTTTATGCCCATGTCGCATAGCACTTTGTGATTCTCGTTTTCAAGTATTGCTGCCGGCTTGTGCTTGTACTTCTTGTATTCCTTTTGAACCAGTTTGCTGCATCCACTTACTATATGGTTTATCGTTTCGTCTCGTTGTCCACAGAGTCTGCATTTGCTGTTTTCTTGTGTTTTGTTGATGAGTTAGAGAACTTGTATCCGGCTTGGCACTTTCTCAGTATATCGTTCAGGGGCATCATGGCTTATTATTATTATTATTATTATTATTATTATTATTATTATTATTATTATTATTATTAATTACTCACTAGGAGTAGTCACACAGACCATTATCAAAGATTTTTTCTTGGTAACAACTTGTGGTACTCTCTGTGACAAGTCTTCTCAGATTTCCTGTAATCTCCACCTCTTTCGATAACCTTTGCAGATAAATTTGCGTTATCGCAAAATCTGGTTACCATTGATTTCTCGATGGTAGTGACTATTGGTCTTCATTGAAATTTGGCTGGCAGTAGTAGTAGTAGTAGTAGTAGTAGTAGTAGTAGTAGTAGTAGTAGCAGCTTATTTATCTTCTTTCCAGAAGGTCAAATACAAAGTTTGGCGTGGTTTTGTAAAAGTCAACGCATTAGAACAATTAGCCTACACAATATGCCTGAGAGCTCTATCGAAATACCCGTTATTGATACCTTAGGTGATTAGTAATAAACTAACCTCTTCTCAGCGAGGTAAAGTCTGGGATGGTAGACGTCTTAAGGCTGAACCATACTCAGGTCTATGAGAAACAATAACGTTCCACCTTCTGTCGGACTGATTGCCGAGAACGTATCTTCGACTGATATTAATATGCTTACTATATCTATGTAATAATTCGTCGATTATATTTTTCTAGTTGCCAGTAAAAACGAGAGGCAGATATGGTAGATCAAGAAATGGAAGGGGAGTTTAGATAGAGAAGAAAGACGAGAAAGATAGCTAGAGAGAAAGAGAAATTTATATGAAAGAGTTTACAAATTTTAGCTCTTCTGTTTTGTTTTTAGTGCCATATGACAGCTGTGCTAGTTCATAATAAATTTATGCATAATGATGCATAACGCATGTTATTTCAGTTTTGTTTGAGGTTGAGAGAATGCTTTTTATTATGCTCGGAACTAGTCTTATAACGGTTAATCTCGTCTATTTTGGCAAATATTTTGCTACAGCATTTAATTTTGCAAATTTTGAAACAACTCTTTGTTACAATTGTTCTGCAAAATTCTACTTCTGGTGTCAATATTTGGTTACTTTGTAATTTTGGGCAACGTACTATGCTTTTCGTATTTCGGAGTTTCATACGGAAATCCATTAAGTTTTATCTTTGATGTTTTACCCAACATTTACATCAACTACGTTTATTCTTTGAGAGGGTGAGGACTTTTAAGAAATACTTCCTGTCCTGATCATAGATCATATTTCGTGGTATCCTGTTTAGAGACCGTTGGGAGAATCGGCTGTCATCTTACAGAAAAATGCCGTCGGCATCATATCTGAACTGGAGATTGACGCTCGCCTCTTCACCCCCGAAGTTCGCATGGAGAAGTAATTACAAATTACTTTTAATAACAGAACTTAGATGACCACTGATGATTATAAAGGGGTCACTTGGTGTCAGGGACGATATGTCTCGGAAGAAAAGATGTCTGCGAGGGAGAATGAGATTATCTTCCAACCAATGTTTTTCTTATGTTTCTCACCAATCTGGGGGGTTAGTTTCATGGCAGATGTCAACAACGTGATCTGAATTAACCGATTCAATTGTTTACGTGAGTATAGCAATATACTTTAGGAACAAATTGGCAGATCGGATAAGAAAAGCAACAGAATAAAATATTTAAGGGTTTTTTTTAAGAAAGGTCCCATCCACTAATAATTAAAAACTTAATATTACAATAAATGGCATCGACAGTGCATGTATACGCCTTTGGCATACTTTTTCTAGGTCTGTTTACACAAATGAAGAGTAAGGGTCAAGTTAAGGTAGACTGTACAAAAATGCAGAATAAACGCCACTGTGAATAGTGGGCAGCTATTTGTGAGTTTGTGGAGACAGATATATAAATAAAAGAAACGATTTTTTTATATACATACTCAATGCCACGAGTAAGTATTAATTTATTTTGTACCACAACACGCATTTTATCAGATAATGACATTTACAAAATAACTGCTTCGATAAAGTCATCGTTAACCATGAAAAATAATTAACACACAAAAAAAAACGATTAACAAAAAATACTACATTGGATTATCGACATCAGAATTTAAAACAAGATATTATAATCACAAAGAACAATTATTCCGAAAATGAATACTTAGAACAATATTAATGAATTATTGCGAGGATCTTAAAGAAAAATTGCGATTAAAAAAGACAACTTATGTAGATTGTGCTTGAGCGAGAAATGAGATATTTTGAATTTTAAAACGATAAAAAAATTACTAAATTATAAAAAATTAGCAAGTAATTGTTGAAACAAAACACAAATTTCTAAAATGTAAAAATAAGATCCCGTTTATTGATTTGACACACTGTAAAATAATTAAAACTCATAAGAAATAGCTTTAAGACCCATTTGTCGAGAGAATAAATAATGTGGGAGGAAGTAATAAACCAACAAATCCGAATTATTAGTATTATAGAATAAACACTATTTAGTTATTACAATAATCGCATACGATACGTCCACACAATCAGCCTGATGATTTCTCTCTGATGGTTTCTGCTTGACGTACTTACCATAAATCTATTTTCATACTACTGCTACTAATCTCTACAAGCGTACTGAGTACTTTGGGGAAAAATACTGCAAATATATGTACTTAATATATTACTTTGCATATAAATTTTGCTGCCACACCCGGTATGCATATATATATATATATATATATATATATATATATATATATATATATATATATATATATATATATATATAACATGATATATATATATATATATAACATGATATATATATATATATATATAAATGGGTGGGGGCCACCAATTTTTGTTGTTATTTTTATACTTATTTTATTATTTCATATTTTCATCTTCAATCTTTAATTATTTGGATCATTGAAATAATTTTTGGAAATAGTTTAAACGCATTTCAGACGCATATGTTTTTAAAGCTTCTTCCTCTGAAAATTGGTAAATTATTCAAAGTGGAAATTATTAAAAATGTAGATTATATATTTACAGGCTAGAAAAATAAAACTGTTCTTTTTAATTTCTTACAGATTTTTTAAGACGATTAATTTTTTTCCCAATTATTTTTTGCCTCACCAACGTTGACAAAAGTCAATAAAAACAAATTCATACATTTCTTATGGAAATCTTCCACGACAGGTGAGAAATTCTAAGTACAGTTTTGATGGTAACAATTACTTGGGCTAATGTCAGTGTCCTGCGTTTCTTCTTTTCTCCAAGTAATACGTAAATATTGCGCAAGATTCTGAAATCGGAAATATTTATAATCTCGCCTAAATGTAACAATGTTATTTTTCTTTAAGTAAAATTATTACTCCAGTTCCTTTAGATAATTTTATTTTATCTTAAATAGCTTTTTCTTTACTTTAAATAATCCTTTTGTTTTTTGTAAAGAATAACACATCTCTATATATCATGTCTTTTTTATTCAATCATCGATTGAATAAACAAATATTAATTTCAATACAAAATTCTAAAGTGTTTGAAGACGCTTGTTGTGTTCCTTACAAGGTTTTCCTTACACATTTACTAACTTCAAATATTTTTAAGAAAATTATGACAACAAAAAATAAAGATTAATTTTAGTACAAAATAGAAATTTCGTAACTAATCAAATTCAAAAATCATTAAATTTTGAGGAGACAAATATTAATTTCAATAACACTTTAGTAAATATTTTGTCTCCATGATTAAAATGCAATTTTGAGGGTATTTTTACATAAACTACACATCACCGTTCCCATTCGAAATGTTGACTTTTATGAAATTTCGTGTTTGCTGGCAATGAATATCACAGTAAAATGTAGTTTACGATATATAAAACATGTGCTATATATATATATATATTATTCCTTAATTGGAATTTTTACTTTGGGATGAGCATTTTTATGTTAATTTTTATTTTTATTTCGGACTATTAGTCTCATCTTTTTTTTAAAGATGAGACTAATAGTCCGAAATAAAAATAAAAATTAAAACATGTGCTACTTAACGTAAAAGTTAATGTAATCCCTGGCAGCCATTTTTTTAATTAGTAATGCTCAGGCCTAATGGCTTTTCGAATAAACACCTCCAACTTCCCCATATTAAAACGGCTTTCGGAATAAACACCCCCAACCACCCGATGTTAAGAACGGCTCACGGAATAAACACCCAGCCTTCCTATGTTAAAAACAGCTTTCGGAATAAACAACCTATTTTTTCCATTGGGGGATTATTTGCTTTGTCGTCTACTTCAGTTACACGCACGTGCATTACTAACTTCTTTGTTGTGAAAACAAAATGGCTGCCAGGATTACATTAGCTTTTACGTGAGATATCATATGTTTTCATATCTGGTAAACAGCTTCTAAGCCCTTAATTTAACTGTGATATTCGTTGATAGCATACCCGAAAACCCATGAAAAAACAAAAACAGCCACGAGACTGAAATCAACCAATGAAATGTTTACACGAAAGCAACTATTCATGCGTAAACAGAACTTGTCTTGCCTAATATTTATAAACGAACTTCAATAAAATTTCAATTCGCTCAAAAATAATAACTTTTATAAATACTTTATAAAAAGAGTTTCATCCAGCACGTGCCTATCGAAGTGCTAAGAGGCAGTTGCCAAGTCATCACGATATTGTAAATATAACTCTACTCTGTCTATTCTGTTCATATTGTATTCCGAAATCATCCTATATTACAACTTTACATTATTAATTTTTAATTATGATATTACTATAAGTTTCCCTTAGAATGATAAAAAAGAGAGATAAATCTAAGAAAACGTTATAGTCTGCCATAAGTGAATTATCTATCAAACAAAATGCTGGCAACGTGGGGAACCTAACCTTTGATTCGGACCCGAATTCTTTCTTTCTATTTAAAATGTGATATGAAAATCTGACACCTATGCAATACTGTGTGGTAACCACGTTTTTACTTTTCAGCTTTTAGAATATTTCTATGAGGACACATTTAATGATCAGTCTAAAGTACATTTCTCAACTCACCTCTTTTTCATTGGCACTGGTTCAATCAAATTTAATAGAGATTTTCAATTGCACAAATTACTATGTAGTCAAACAGTAATTTCAATTGGTGACTTGCTAACTAAGGTTTGTACAGATATTGCTCAAAATTTTCATAATGTTGGATGGCTTCGTGAAAGAGCTATATTGGCCCTAGAAATGATGCCGTTGATATGATCAATTATAATATTTTGCAAGAGCTATCAATCCATTGATTGTGTTATTAATGACAGCAGAATTTCATGTAGAATTCACTACAACCGCCTTGAATGCCACATCATAACGTGCTATTGAAGGAAAACCTACAGTTATATTATTTCAAAAAATCTTTATCCATTCAAATTGTGTAATTGCATATGGTAAGCAATAAAATCTTTGAAAACTAATGTTCTGGAATCCATTATACTAACTGGAAATTTAAAAAGTTGAATCTGTGTTAATTTCTCAGATTCCCCTTATTCCTTCTGATATGCCATTTCAGTTCAAATGTTTACAATTTCCAATAAAATTAGTTTTACCGTTGCTATGAATAAAGCTCAAGGACAAAACCTCAAAGTCGTTGGACTTAATCTTCAGACACCGTGCATTTTCTCATGGTGTGTTGTATGTTGGTTGCTCACGCATGGAAGTCCTTAAAAATATATATTTATACACCTGTTAGCGGTTACACCTAAAATGTTGTTTATGAAGAGGTTCTTCAAAATTAATGCTACAAGTAGATTTTTTCAGTGTTCAGATATGCACGGCTTGAAACTAAATTTAAATTATTTCATAAACAGAATAGATTACTAATTTCATCTTTATTTTACAGTAAATAGTTAAAACAAAAGGAGATTTAACAGTTTTCAGATATGCACTATGATATAAAATAATACTTGCAATTCTTATATTATATTTTTAAAGAAGTATGACTAGATAAAGGAGTAAACTAGAAAGAAGGATTAGTGTTAATGGCGAATGTAGTAAAAGAACCCATTATGAATTAATGTTTTTTTTTAATAAATAAGATAATTATGTACGAGAACAGAATATTCAAATATATCAAATACAACCTGGCATGGCAACGCAGGGTGGCTACTTCAGCAAGTCTTAACTTAAATTGTTACACAGAAAGCGGAGAATATATATATATATATATATATATATATATATATATATATATATATATATATATATATATGAGCAAACAGTTAATTAAATATGTTAAAAACACTTTGAAATGAGTTAAAAACATATTTAATCTGAAAAGGAAACACTAGATAAATGGATAGTCCTTAATCCGCGGAGTTTCGAAGAAATACTTTCCTTCTCATCAGAGGGTAGGAATTAGTAAAATGCGGGATCGGATTTTGCATGGAGAAGTATTTGATGAAACAACAAGTAAGTCAAAGATCTTACTTGAAAACAAAAAAAGTGAAGCAGAGGGAATATGGTAAAGAAAAATGTGATTACACATGAATGGATAGTCTGGTGGAAGATAAAAAATCCAGTGATGGTAAAATCCAAATGTAAAACATCAAGAAAGTTAAAAGAATTTCCATTTGTACAAGTAAAATCCAGGGAAATCCCGTAATTGGAAGAAGATGGTCCATAATAATCCAAAGGCAGAAATCCATGGAATAATTCACAAAAATGTGTACAAGGAAAAAAAAAAAGATTCTAATAATATTAATAAAAGAAAAATAAGATATGCTTTTCACTCTACTTCCGACACATAAATATAAATAAGAAAGATCAGGGAAGAGAAAGAGGAGAAAAAAAATGATGATAAAGTTAAATATAAAATATAAAATAAAGGGAGACAAAAGTCAAAATGACCCAGACGGTAGATGTTAAAGGCGCGAAAAAGATATATAGGGTAAAATAATATAGGTCAACTGAAATGTACAGGTCATCACTTAAAAATGTCAGCAAGAGTTGTTAGACGACACTAAATGGAAAATAAATAAATAAATAAATGAATTAATAAATAGAAAATAAATAATAAATAAAGAATAAAAAAATTTTTTTAAATAATTTAAAAGAATAAAATATAAAATACAAAATATAAAATAAAATAAAAATAAAAATTAAAAAATAAAATAAAAATTATTTAAGAGGAGAGGATGGCCGGTATTCTTGCTGACATTTTTTAAGTGATGACCTGTATATTTAAGTAGATTCTCTAGAGTTCAATGTAGTATAACATATATTTTGGACTAATTTACCGCAGAGCGATTACACTGATTTCGATGACAATAAAAATATAAGAGTGTAAAATATTCGTTGATCATCATTCAATCCCGGGCAACGTCACTCTCTATGCTAGTATATATATATATATATATATATATATATATATAAAATATATATTCCAAATTCTAAATATTGTTCATCTTACTGTGTATTTCTTTCAGCATGTTAAAATATTCAATTCTTGTCAATACCTGTTTCATAGTGCAGAATTTAATTATGTCAATTTAGAATTTACTTCTCAGAAGAATAGGAACTCATCCAATTTAAAATAAAATAAAATATGGGCATAATTACATAAGTCCGAAAAAATCGGAATAGTAATTGGAATTGTGTTTTGCGACACACACACACACACACACACACACACACACACACACACACGCATATATATACATAATTTTGCACTGTAATGTTATATAGATCACAGTGATTCTTATTGAACATGACATATATGTGTCTGTGGATAGCAAATATTTATTTAGTATGAATAATTATTATTGTTTCTTTTTAATCTGTCAGTTTAGGAAAAATATACACAAATATATAATTAAGAAATACTTATAGTTCTCTCTGTTTGTAGGTAAACTAATTTCTGACACTTACTATATTCCTAAATATCGGATTTATTTTGATCACATTTAAAATATTGTTATCATGGTGAGTGAATAGTTCAGAATGTTGCATTTGGCTTATTATGGTCAAGAATTCCAATCATTCTATCGGTGATACATTTATTTTAGCCACACTGATTATTGTTAGTAAGCATGAAACACGTGTCTTTGGATAGTATATATGTGCGTGTCTATGCTAGTGCATCATCTTAACAAATAAAATGAAAATTATAGATCTATCTCATCTGCCAATTACATTATGTAGTAGAACCGGATAGCGTCGCAAGCCTTGCAACTATTCTATGAAAATGAAAACTCCCAAATACCAGTAAAGTTTCTCTGATAATACAGATATTATTTCTAGTTGTTATAGGCATTTCCATCAATCAGTCGTAGAAGAGATGAGGTTTGTCATTGAGCAACCATTGCTTTGATTCCCCGCTTTGATTCTTCACAAAGACATAAACGATGTTATATATATTGTTTAGCCTGGCGCCTCATAATTGGTATGAATCGCCGAAGATACTGTGTAGCTTAACTATAATATATTTTTACCCTTATATATATATGTGTGTGTGTGTGTGTGTGTGTGTGTGTGTGTGTGTGTGTGTGTGTGTGTGTGTGTGTGTGTGTGTGTGTGTGTGTGAATTAAAAATTCGAGTATTAAAGTCAGCAGGTTCGTGGACGCCGTTAACAAAGTCCGTCCAATACGAACTACGCAATACATTTTTGAACGTTGCTGCTTTTCTCGAATGCCATATCATTTATAGTGGATTGAAGGGTTCTAATATATGACACTTCAAGAATTTTAATTTTTTTAATAGTATTCTCATGTTGCATAATGTTTATGTTGTCAGCGAAGACCTTTCTCAGATTGGAGGGCACAGTTATGTTCTTTCATCAAATGTTTATATATATCACTAGTGTTATTTAGATGCCTGGTTATATATATATATATATATATATATATATATATATATATATATATATATATATATATATAAACAACCAAACAACAGGAAGACTAGGATATTGTTGCCAGATAAAGAAGTCCCTCAAGTTGGGTTCGAAACTTGAGAGTCTAGTCGACAGCCGCATTTCTAACCATTCAGCTATGTGTGCTATTAGTGGGCGTACTGTTCATGTAAAACTTGGTATCTCTTCGCATTCAAGCTAAGTAAAGAAAAGATACTGCTAGAATGGTCGATCATGAACAGCAAATCAGAAATTTGAAGACAACGATCTACGATAAAGTCGGGATGTGATATGTCAACTTTTACGCGAATACATATCGGATAAACATAATTTCCTTTCTTTATTTATAATTCGAAACGATTTGCCACAATTGTTATTTTCTTTTACAACCGACGTCCGTTCAAGATCATGCATACCGTAATAATCTAACAGTTTTGTGTACACACAGGAGATAAAACAATAAAAAAGAAAAGGTGATGGGATGAACCTAGATTCTTATTCTAATATATACATTACTTTCATATATAAGGATTTACTTACATAAATATGTAAGTTGGATATACGCATTCCTCCCCTGTAAGCCTCTTCCAAATAACATTTGCAGATAGATTTTCTTGAAACTAGAACAGCAACTTCAGTCAGGCGTAAATGCATACATACATAAAAACATTTTTTAACGAAAACGACAAAAATGTTTCTGATATGGCAATTCCGATGACTGGAAAGAAAAATGTCGGTTATTTTAAGATTTACATTTATTAATACTAGTGAAATGCTAGAGAAAGTAAACAAGACATTATTATTGTACTCACTAGGAGTTTTCACACAGGCCTTCATGAAATATTTCTCTCTGTTAACACCCTGTGGTGTCCCCTGGGGTCTAAGTGACAACAAGTCTCTTAAGATATCCAGTACTCTTCAATTCTTTTGATAACTTTTGAAAATGAATTTGCGTTATCGCAACAACTGTTTAACATTTATTTCTCGCTGGCAACGACAATTAGTATTCACTGGAATTTGGATTGTAATTAGGTTTTCCAGGGTTCTATTTCTCTTCGCATCTAGTTGCGATCTGGTTAGTGTTTTATCTCCGCGAACATTCCATCTTCCTTGATCTGCCACACTTATTTAGTGTGGTTTCAGTTTGTATCAACAGCGCATTTTTTTTTAAGTGACAGTGAGGAATAACGTTGAATTATACGGCGTCAATTATTTTTAATTTTTATTTCAGGTGGTGTTTCTATATCTTTTTGTTTTAATTCTGTTGTATTTTCTGTATGTCCAGTAAAAGTATGTAGCTCCTGTGTATTAGTTTCTGCAGTCAAAGGGTTTACTTAATATTTCAGCCTTTTTTGTTATTGCTATTCATTGTATTTTTCGTCCCCCCCCGATTCCAATCTCTCTTAATCTTATTTAGTACGTTTTTTTCGGGATTGTGCCTAGTATTCCTACTATTAATGGTTTTATCAACACTTTCTTCATTTTCCATATTCCTTTCGTGTATTTACTCCACTTCTTTGTCGCCTTGATATTCACTCTGTGGTTTGCTGGAACGGTGATATATAAGATCAGGCAGGACTATCCTTCTTGTTAACTATTATAGCATCAAGTCTTCTTGCTTGGGGGGATTTATCTGTTTTTACAATGTTTTAAAGATTTTGTGACTTTCCTTTTAAAGCACTACTGCTTATTTATGCTTATGCCATTTGTATGCGTTTTCAAAATGCAGCTGTTTGCATAGTTCCCAGTTTACTGCCTTCCCCACTTGATAGGATCTTTGCTTATGTTTTTAGAGGTTAGTTTGTAACATTCAAATATTATATTGTTTATCAGTTCGTCTCTTTGTCCACAGAGTCTCAATTTGCTGTTTTTTGTGACTTTTAGAGAGTCTATTTGATATAATTGGTTCATTATCTTCTCCGGCTATTATTTAAGATTCTCTGTCTCTGTTTAGATCTCTTTTTGGTCGCCATGTAAAGAGTTTTCGTGCGTCTCCTTTTTTATATCCATTATGAATCATCAGTGTTGCTGTTTTTCTTCTAATTTTTAATTTCTTGTCTTATCCCCCGCCTCTATGTTTTCTGTTTTGTTATTTTTTAATCTGAAGTGATTCGCTTTTCTGTGATCTAAGTTATGTACATTTTAGTTCTTTTTTTTTTTATTATTATTATTATTATTATTATTATTATTATTATTATTATTATTATTATTTATTTATTTATTTATTTATTTAATAGGAATTCTCAAGCAAGTACTAATCGGAGATTACACACTAACCATAATTGATGCTGATCCCTAGAGTCTTTACAACAACACATCTCCTCAGATTGCCAGTAGGTTTTTCCGGTTTCAAAAATCTTTCCAAATGACAGTCGTTTGCAATTGATTCCTCGTTGTTGTTTTCTGGGATTTGATGTCAATAAACCTCCCCAATATACCAGACCTTTTTGCATTCTTTCAGCAGAGGTTTGATTAGTGCTGTTCCTTCTTAGTTTTTTTATAATCTTTTAAATTTTACAAATTTTCGTATTGTATTAGTCGAAACTGATGCCGTTTTATTATATATATATATATATATATATATATATATATATATACATACATATATATATATATAGTCTCCATTCATTAATTAAATTATTTAAGTTTTTATTTATTTATTCATATGAGATGAAATATCTTGCAGTTTCAGTTCCATTGCAGCTTCCTTATGATTGGCTAGCGTCCATAGTTTATTAGAGTTGGTTGCTGAATTCGCAGATTTTCCTTAATTATAAGCTGTTTTTATTATTGCCGTTTGCTGTAGAATCCTTTTGATTTGTCATTTTTTTTGTTCAGTTTGGGGGGGGGATATTCGTAGTATTTCTACAATTACTGGTATTCTACTGACTTTATTATTATTATGTTATTCTTAACATGCTTATTATTAATCTATTTGAATGCCTATGGGTGTTTATTGGATTTGAATATTTGGCATTATTCTTGAAAATACTGAATAAAAATACGTTTTTTCTTATGAAATGCTAATACGTCTTTTTCCTTCCCTTCTTCTGCTTCTGCTACTACGACTATTATTACTTTACGTGGCTTATTTGCTATTTTTCATGAATTTAATTTTGTTTGATTTTTTGTGTGTTGCAGTAAAATAGTGTGTATAGATTGATAGAAATTTACAAAAGTTCATTTCCAAGAAATTGTTGTTATGCAGTTATGTTTGAACTTCTTTTTTTCAATTGAGATCATTTATGATCTCAATTGAAAAAAAGAAGTTCATACATAACTGCTTACGAATTGATAAGTCAACTTTTTAAAACTGTGTTCGAATTTGGGCCGTTCGTAGAAGCGTGGGCATTAGGAAAATATTAAGTGTTGTATGGATAACACGGTTCTAATGACATTGAAAACGAGTAGCCTGTCAGAAATTTGCAACGAAAATGAAGTCTTAGACCAGGTAGGTTGCAGATGAGATATATTGTAGGTGCCAGATTTTAGGTGTAGTTTTGTTGGATTTTTTTTTTTCATATTTTCGTATTCAGCGGCTGACACTGACACAGAGGTGACTATCTATGTATCTTCAATTAAAACGAATAATCTTAAACCAAATATGGTGGGAAATTGCAGATGTCAGATTTCAAGTAAAGTTTTATTTTCTGTTCAGATCTTTTTTTTCTATTCATAGTTTCATATCTAATGATAGTGCTTGTTCAGAATGGAGGATGTCCCAGCAATGATTTAACGAAATTTGTGCCCCTAAATTATTTGAGCTACATGAAGCTCCTCTAGTTCCTCCAATAATTGTTAAACTGTAAGACACAGTGTTTACCTTTGATATTAAAAGCAGCAACGCTTAATGGTTGCATGTAAAGTCGAGGAAATTATTTGCCCAGAAGACATAGTGGCAATTGCCCCAAAACAGTGTGGACACTGGCAAGCCGTCGAGTTGAGTTTTCGCATATGACATGTTTTTGCTTGTCGCATACGAAAGCAGAAAGACAACCAGAGGACAAGGAATCCTGATGCCGACTCAACTTAGATTTTCACCCAAACATGGCCGGTTTTGGATGTCAGTATCAGAAACTGTGATTCTGAATAGCGATGGGACTACCATGTGTCAATCGCATCTATCACGGCGAGGAAGGGCTGGGCTTAAGGGTGAGGAGACGTTGATGATTTTGTAAAATGTTAGATATCAGATACGTCCACTGGTTTCAGATGATTTTTATTTTCATATATTCGTTATATTGGATGTTATTTAATGTGATAAAAGGAAAGATCAAAGAATACGTGACAATCTGAAGATTGATGCATGGCGTGAAACAGAAGGCAGTAAATGACAGGTGTCGCTCTTGTGGGAGAAAATGCAGCGTGTGTAAAAGGGGGATTTAGTACTCGTTGGAATTTCCATTTACTCGCCTCCACATGAGTGCAAAGTTATATATAAAAAACAGGAACTCTAGGTTTGAACAAAATTAAAATTTCACTCAGTCTAGAAGAACTTTACTTTTATTAATCGAAAACAGAGCTGAGTAAGAGTATAAAGGGACAAATGTAAAACAAGTGTTCTTTATTGAATCAAATTCACGCCGCTTTGTAAGATTTTGGGGAAATCTTTATCGTAAAAACATCTCTCACTACCCTGTTTGATATTTTCTAAGCAATTTGTCGCAAAGATCATGCACGAAATGACATCGATTTCGGAACTGATTGAATCATTAATAAAGAAAATATATACTTTTTATAATGTAGCATGAAATGAGACCCTTCTTGACGTCCACCTGGCCATATAACAGTTGCCAATTGTAATTTCATAATGATGGTACTACAGATGAGAAGATAGTATAATTATGTGAACAAGTTAATTTTAAAAATGCTCTAGTTTCGATGGCATTAAAAGCAAAAACAAATTGATTTTCTGTAAAACAAAAAACACCTTTAACAATTTTTTTCTGATTTACTTTAAAATAATCGGATTTGCTTATTTTATTTTATTAGTAACAAACCAACAAGAATGATTTTGTAAACCTTAATCGTAATAAATAAAACCAATTCTTGCTGAAACTTAACCGTAAGACCAATAAAATCGTAACAGATTAACCAAAATGATTTTTTAAAGCTTAAACGTAAAAAAAAAGAATTTTTAAATCTCAACCGTAACAGACCAATAAAATTTATTTTTCAAACTTTTTACCATTCTAGTAGCCAATCTTTGAACTCTATTGAAATGCTGGATACCACGATATGTCTGATGAAGGAAACATAATGAGGGAGAAATATTTCAGAGGTGAGTTTGCGGGAAAAAAAACGTCGCATAAGAAATATGATACACCTTGCTTTATTAGCAGCCCGAATGCAATGTTCAGATGACTTGAAGGACAAGCCGATCAAAAAGCCGAAATCCTTTATCTCGTTCACCTCCTTGAGCAGAGCAGTATCATTAGCGAAAGTAAGAGCCGAATCGGAAGAAGAACCCACTACAATATGGCAACATTAATCTACATTAAGGTCTAAACCCCATTAAAAAGACCATTTCCAGTCACATTGAAGGGCGAACGAGATTACAATTTCGCTTCTATGAGCTCCTAATTTGACATCGTCTGTAGATAGGAGTATGTTTCCACCAATCATATCTGATATGTCGTTGATATAGAGTAGAACGAGAATAAGACATAACACGAAACTTTGAAGAACACCACTGCAAGTATCTATTTCAGCTGAAAATCTGCCATTTATCTGAACCTTGTATATCTGATCACAAAGAAAGGATCTTATCCACTTTATAACTGATTCATGAAAATCATAGATGTTGAGTTTGTGTAAAAGTAAGCGGTGATCGACAGAGTCAAAGGCTTTGGCAAAGTTCAAATAGATGATGGCAGCAGTATCTCCACCGTTCATTATACTCATAAATCGTTTTTCTATCGCAAGTAAATTAGTGAAATTAGTTATTTTGTTCGAAATTCTGTGTAGATTCCCGAGATCGACATAATGGTTCCAGAGTTCTACAATACGACTTTGTTACTTTGAAAGCATACCCACCTGATTTGTAAATTAGTTTTGTTTTTTTTTAAGTTTGAGGAAGCATTTTCGTTGGCCTCTTACATTTATTTATGAAATACAATTTTTATCGTCTTTTACATTTAAAATAGAAATATCATTTTATAATGTGTTATGTCTAAGTACGAAATCTAATTTATGTTGATGTGTTACGCTTAAGTTTAAATAAAGCTGTTTCTTGGGTTTGTTATGAATAAGTTTCAAAATCATTTTTGTTGGTTCGTTGTATTTAATCTTTTATTATTATTTTCGCTAGTTTATTACATTAAAAATTTGAGTCTATTAAGCTATTTCCGATTATCTATTATACTCAAGCTTTAAAATACATTCTTCATCGTCTGTTACGGTTGAATTTAAAATTATTTGATCGGTTTAGGTTTTAAAAGAAAATTTCCTTCATCTATTGCGCAAAGTTTTTCGTAGAATTTTAATCGCAAAGAGCACATTATATTATAATGTTTTTTTTTTTCAGTCTTGCTGAAGTGAGAGTTATAACAAACTATCCCTTTGCCAGTTTACGTAAATACAAAGATTGATATCAAAACTGGGGTCACAGACTTTCGGTTCATTCTTACCGAAATCTGCACCGAAGTTATCATTATTTTTTTGGTCTCTGATTTCAAACCTGAGAGTTCTTCCCAAAGAAATTCTTTTGTACTTGGATTCCTCGTCTTATACGGCTGCATCAGATATCGGTCATTGTTGATGAAATACAGCAGCCACAGATCTCATTCCACAAATTATTTTCTACATCTGCTAAACTGGATATTATATTAGTGCATACACATTATATATATATATATATATATATATATATATAATGTGTATGTGTGTGTGTATTGTTCAAAATATATGTATAAAATAAATATATAGATATAGATATAAATAAAAATAAACAAAATAAAAACATATGAAGATATATAAGCAAAATAAAGATATATGAAGATATGTATATATATATATATATATATATATATATGCACACACATATATATGTATACATTTATGAATAGGCATATTATTCGAGAATGATTAATTAAAAGCATAGATAACAAAATTAAGACATATTAAAACATGTGTGTCTGTGTGTGTATCTGTGTGTGTGTCTGCGCGTGTATGGGATCGACAAGATGAATAAAAACACTTTCATACACACATATAATTCATATATTCAATTTAAACCATATTCAAAATCCGCAATGAGATAACTATTCAGATAACTCAAAAACTTGCAAATATCAGCAGCTCAATAGTTAGTCGAATAGAGTCAAAATAACCTTCTTTTTCCAGTGGCCTTTATAAATTCTGACTCCTTAGTACAATGAAGTTGTTTGATTTTGACGATTGTAATTATTTTTCAAATTAAGTTTAAAATAAAACGCACATACGCAGTCATATTATGGTTGTCTGCCGTTGTTTCGTGCCAGTATTTATTCTAAGTCAACAGGTTATAAACACTGCCTCCCTTCAGGACATATTTTTTTAAGTTATAATTCTTGTAAATGCCTCAGTGTAGTGTTTGCAACCGCAAGGATGAGATATTTATCGGAAAATCGACAGCGAGGTTAACGTTACATTCAGAACAAAACGCTTCGCTCAAATTATGACGTTTGGTGTTGATGAACAAAAGGAAAAATTAAAAGGAAATACCAATAAAATTCGAAGTAGTTGGTAAAACTACCAATATTGATGGATTTTGGGACACCAAGTATAGCCGTGGCTTAAAGAAAACTACTAAAATGGTAATTATATGGATAGAGGATGACACTCTTGTCCCCAGAGCTAGAAAAATAAAAAATATTTGCAAATCCAACTTTAGCAGTTTTGGGGAACCATGTTTGTGTTCGCCTTCTAACCCATATTTTAGCCCTCTAGATTATGTAACTTGGGATATTTTAGACTATGTTAGAAATAGACTATCACCCAGTAATGTCGACTCTCTAAAATATACGATTAAAACGTATGAAAATGAATATTTGACGAACACTTGAACAAGTTTCAGAGATAGTCAGAAAAAATGAATTTTGTAAATTTTCTTCAGGTCAATAAATTTTCAACGACTTAAAAAAAAACTACAGAGGTACTTCTAAAAGTAAAATCTCTTATCTTTTAACTCAGAAAGTCGAAGGGTTAGAAAGGCGGGAGTAGTACCATTAAAACGAGCATTTTTTTTTTTTTGCTCCAGAGTTTGTTTTTCTACATAATCACCACTATTTTCAATGCACTTTTGCCAGGAATTCAGTGATGTATGTCTGATTTTGTCTATAGAAGGGACTGCTTTCTTAGAGTCTCGCACCGTCAATATCTGAAATAGAGAGATGGAATTTTCAGGTCATGAATACATAAATTCAGTCATCATAACAATGCAATGTGTAATCTTCCTTTGAGCCATTCGGACGGTATATAAAAAAGAAGACATTACTTTTATAACACACTCTCTCTCTCTTTCTCTCTCTCTCTCTCTCTCTCTCTCTATATATATATATATATATATATATATATATATATATATATGTGTGTGTGTGGGGGGGGGGATCTTTAAAAGTTTTGCGTATTTTATTTTAAAAAATGTTATTATAACTAAATTAAATGAACAAAATCGTTTAAATCCCTATTAATACTAACCTATTTTAAAATATCACGGACTTACAACCCACATAGGACATTTACTACTTGACAATTCACAATTACAAAAGAGAATTCCACTCTATAGCAGAGAAAAACAAATAGAAACTTAAATTGACAAAGAGAAAACGCTTATCATTAGCTGTTTACCATGAGGTGTTTTTGGAGACATAAAACAGAACATCTGCTAAATTCATTGCTCTACAGTGAAAAATATCATTTCCTCAATGGCAAAATGCGGACACAATCTAATTCCTGTTAACTTATATATAGATGAAAATAATAAGTATAATAATATGCATATATAAATAAGTAAATAAATAAGTAATAAGTAACATGATAAATATATATTACTCTGAGGAACTATTCTGTGATATGTTTGTTAGCATATGGAATTATATTAGAATAAATATGCACGTGCATATATATATATATATATATATATATATATATATATATATATATATATATATATATATATATATAGTAAGTTATAAAATATACACAGAATATTCCGCGTTTCATCCACGCTAGGATTCCTCAGGCTGAGGACACCTAGCGTGGATGAAACGCAGAATATTCTGTGTAGCTTAATCGCCATATATATTTTATAACTTACTACCAAGCTCTACATACGTATTGAGCACCGTTGAAGTACATACTTAAAGTTTACGCATAAATTTATACTTTTGTATATTAATTTATGTGACAAAACGAAGTAGTTATACATACATATATATATATATTACTTGTAAGATATATATATATATATATTATTTGTAAGACATATATATATATATTATTTGTAAGACATATATATATATTATTTGTAAGACATATATATATATATATATATATATATATATACGTGTATAAAGAGAGAAAGATATACAAATGCTTTCAATTAATAAGAAAATACAGATGAAATTCTCTTGAATCTTTCAGCAGTTACACTCCCACTCTAAAAAACGTTCTTTGTAATTCTATTCTTTTATCATTATTTCGAAAGTCATCCACATTTTCTACACATGTGCTATTTTAAACTTCATAGAGTAATATCTTCGCAAAACGTATTGCTCTATTAGAAACTGAAATCTAATGGTGGGCTATATATTTTTTTAATATTTCTTGCCAATAGATTTCCGGTGCGAGGAGAGATATTAAAGTAATGCCTGAGAAAATGAGGCCCCCAAATGAAGATATTTGGCGGACGAAAAAATACATATTCACCGAGAACCCTCCATCTTGGAATTTCAGAATAAAAATTGTTTTTCTTGCTTCGGCGGATTGTCTTACAAGTAAACGTCACTCGCAATTACATTTATTTATTTTCACATTAGGTGCACGCATGCGCGAACTCTATTCCCTTTTCTTCGCCCCTTTCTTTCACTTGAACTTTTTGTGTTTCGTATTTTTCTTCGTCGTTTCTCACTTTCATAGCACCCCTCTTCTTTTTTCCCGCTTTATTAGTTATTAGTACTGAAATACTCGCATACATAGGGTTCCTGTTTTTTTTCTTTATTTCTTTACTAATGATTCAGTGTTACCAAGGCCTATAGGCTACTCGGGGATGAGAGCTAATGAGATTATTAGCAATCAATATTAGATTAATAGGATTAGAAACGATGGATAAAATCGTTAGAATGTAATAATTTATTCGTACGGCTCGACAAGTATTCGCTATCATTGGATTTGAAAATGACCCTGACGAGAAATTACTTCGGAATATTTTATTTTACGGATGGAAAGTTCTTGGAAAGAAACTTTGATCATGGAAGTCCCGTTTAGTTTTAGAAACACAAAGGAAGAAAGTGTGTGTTTTTTTTTACATCTGATAAATGTTTATTATAAATGTGAAACTAGAAACTGAAACACAGTAGAGAACCTACAATGAAAATAGCGATAGAGTAGATGAAAGCTATTTGAGAAAATGGCTGAATAATAAATATAATGAGATTTTATGGCCTTTGGGCTAAGATCCAAGTGTAGTATCTATTTTGATGCAACACTTAATACACCGTTGTCAATGTATGGGGAAACACTTCTATACTATAAAATTTGTACTTTTCCAACTGCCATAGTACTCTTTTTTTATCTCACATAAAAACGACCTTGTGTCACATTTGACTTTCGTGGGGAAGCAAATAAGTACTGATTAGTTTTATCTATTCGAAATTTTCCGAATTCATCGGTGTCGTTTAATTATTATTTTTGTCTTAGTTGCAGATGTCATAGGCTGTACTGGAAAAGATATAAAACTTTTTTATTGATTTTATATTATTATATAAATTATTTGAATAAATAAAATTTTCACTAAAAATTAACAACAAATAATAGTCGAAGGAAACATAGACAGAAACACACGAAGTGATCACAAAATGTTATTAATGTAGAGAATAGATAAATGAAGAACTATAAGGAACGTTCATGTACTAAAAATAAATCATGAGTTATGACCTTTGTATTATTTCATTCATTATTTTAAATTATCGCCACCGTAACAATCGTCCGAGTCGAAATATTTTTTTAAAACAAACAGCACGAAAGACATTTTGGCTTTAAACATAATGTAGGGCAAAAAGAGAGTGACTAGAGAGACTCAAATATGGATAGGTCATATATGATGCTGTTGAAGTTTAAATGTGACATAACGAGGCATGTGTTGTGATAAGTTTAAGTGATACTTTTAAGAGTAATACCTGACTTTATGTATGATATGAAACGAAATTGCAAATTAAAAGACGTTTCAATTATACCAGTCATCATAGAAGCAACTGGGCTTATGAAAAAGGACTTTAAAAAGTACATAGCAAGCATACCCGGTGAACCAAGTGGAAGTGAAATACAAACGATTGCACTGAAAGGGACGGCTAGAATCCTGAAAAGATCTCTTGGTTGGACTCACTAAAATAGGGGTAAATGTCAGACATCTGGTTGGATGTCCCATCCCCTAGAAGAAAAAGTTTAAGAAAAATGAAAAAAGAGAGGGGAAAAGCTGTAAAACACCGTGATTTTCTTCTCGGTCAGGAAAAACATGTCTAAAACGCTGTCCATACTGGATGCAGCGCGCACAATGTGGTTCCGTTGAACGAGATGAGATATCCGTTACGAACTTTCTTCTCTCTATATAAGTCTTTCTTTATTTAACTCGCGCACGAAGGCAACCTGTTTCACCAATGCTTTCTGTGATACCGTACACATTACTAAGTTTGACATGACGATTCCCGAGTTCGATTTTAAATGAGTCGAAGATTACATCAGCTGAAACGTTGTGAGAATGGTATCTAAGTTGAAAATATTAGTCTGAATAATCCAAATAATACTGCATATCGCTACATAAACTGCTTCGAAAATAGCATTATGTATTAAAAAAAACTCATGTAATATTTATATTTGATATTTTAAATAATTAAGATTGCAAAAGTTAAACTTATTTTTGTCTTTATTATTCATAATAATCGAACACTCTGTTATTCATTCCTCAGATTTTTGCAAATCAAACACCTGGGTTAAAAAATAATTACCATTATACTTATACTTATATATACTTATACTATGTCATATATACTTTTATCTTATAAAATCTTTTCGCGAAAAAAGAACAACCACACACGTACACATACACGCACATATATATCTAAACACTCACACACTCATATATATATATATATATATATATATATATATATATATATATATATACATAAAGAGAAAATTAATTTCAGTTACAAATTTAAAAATTCTGTAAACTTAAAACAAATATAAATATTAATATTCATGACAATCCCAACTTGATGAAAAAGCTTAATATATGAGAGAGAGAGCAATAATATAAGGAAATTAGTTTTAAATTATGTAAGTGTAAATTTAAAACAAATTTATTTTTCGTCATGGTATTCCATGACGAAAAATAAATTTGTTTTAAATTTACAAAGATTAAACAATTTTTCCTTATTACATAGATTTTCTCATAGGAAACGTAGTTAACAAAATGATTTATGTTTGGTTCTCTTCCATTGCAAGAACTTAGACACAGGGGTCGGAAAGTGGGTTTGCGAAGTCAGCGCCCCCGAGGATGGGGACTCTCTCCTGCAAAAATGCCTTGGTAGTCCCGCCAGCATTCCCTGATGAGGGCACCTCAGGCGATTAGCAAGAAACTAACCCAATCTCAAATAGAAAAGGCTATGGCTTGGTGGGTGGACCTCCTAGAACTGCACAGACCTAAACTCTCACCACAAAATCAACATGGCCCGGATCATTATAGGAATGATCTAAACATATTGATTTTGGGGCCGACATTGATATCGTTTATATAGATGATTCAAATATTACAAATTATAGAATTATTTGTGTGCATATGTTAAATCTTATTTATACAGAATTTTGTTTGTTGTGCTTGAGATGTATGATTTTATAATTATTTTTATGTGAGTTTTGACAACTATTTATTATATAGGAAAAGTGCGAATGATACAAACTTTAAAAACTGTTTTTATTGCTTAAAACAATTAATTAATGATCAGGCAATTCTAGTGTTAGCATTGCGTTGCTCGGTATTTTTTCTCGTCAGAATACTTTCTAGAAAGAAACCAGGTTCTGACAGGAGGAACGACGTAAATATTGCCAACATCCTAAGTAAAAACATTTATGTGAAAAAAAAACTGGAATCGAACTTGCTACAACAATGATGTCCGTCCATGTCGGTAACAATTGAACCACCTTCACCACCAAATCATTTGGTAAATTTAGTTTTTGAAGTCTTTCTTGAAAATACATTTTTAATGCGAGGAGAAAGAGAAATAATAGAAAAATTCCATACTTCAAAATCTGTATTATTCCTGCCATTTCTTTTCTTCTACTTACATTTAGTTCCGCCGAAAGATTCCAACATATTTTGTTTGTAATGGAGAATTCTTATTCCTTTTATTAACAAAGTCATTTTTCTGTGTACGCCTTCTAATTTTAATATTATATTGCAATTCCCATGTTTGTGGCGGATGCTTACACTTGAGTGCAATATTCTATTATTCCAAGTATCATGTCTCATATATTCTCACAATAACATTCTTGAAATGAAAATGTCTAATCACAGCAATCATTTGATATGCATTACATAAAGTGTGACATTAAAAAATACCACCCATAGAATCGTTAATAACATTTACAAGCTTTTCCGAAATCCAACCATATTTGATACAAATAAACTTCAGATTATACCTGACTTGTCCATCGATATCTGGTGTGTACTGGCACTTGTTATAGAGAAGGGGTGGGAGAGAAGAGGGATGAAAAGCAGAGAGGGAGAAAAAAAAGGGAGGCGAGAATGAAAAACATAGAGGGTAAGAGGTGAGGGAATGGAGAGATATAGAATGGAAGTGTACAGAATGTTGGAGGGATGTTTTAAAAGAAAGAGACCTTTTTAACTCTTCTGTTTTGTTGTTAATGCTTCCTAACAACACCGGAAATCCAGGCTAATTTATAGTGTATTTTTTCTCAGTATGCCTGCCCGTTTAAATTTTCCTAGTAAAAACTGGGCCGATCTAGCTGACATTTTGTATAGACCTTTGATATGGTGCGGTGAAGGGAATTACGTATTATGATATCACTTTCAGTTTCAGTTAGGGATTAATACGAACTAATAGGAATTCGTATTGCATGCAAAATTATGCACAAATATAACCATATTCAACCATCAATTTGGCATAAAGCAATAAAATCAACAGTGTATAACTTTTTTCTCATGTTAACGGCTAAAAGTTTCGTGTGAGTGGGTATCTAACAGATAAAGTAATCTTGTGAATTTTAAAATTTAAACCTATATAGTATGTAAACTGGCGTATCAAACTTGAATTCGGAGTAACGAATTTTTCATTTGTTATTGGCACTATAATATCATACTTCGCTACAGTTTAGTTAGAAATATATATGTAACCATGTACGGGCAACTTCTCCATGTATAAATCGCCCCAGAGGAGTAATGAAGGCATTTGATGCATGGAGCAAAAAATATACTACTTCAAAGTAAAAAAAATAGCCTACGTTAACTATTAGATGAGCAGATTTAAACCGATAAAACAGAACTTATTTCCAATTTGTTCGAAGTATCTCTCATGACTAAAAAACAAAATATGGGAAGTGATAGTTACGAGGCTGTCAAAGGTAAAAGTAAAATCGACTTTCCAGTCACTTACACTGGTATTATGAAAAGAAATGTCAATTAAAAACGAAACGTTGAAATCAGCAAAGAGAATAACTGATACATAACTGAAGAATATAAAAGGAGTTCTCTCCCTTACAAATTACGTTGTCTTTCTTGTTGTTTTTTTGTTTGTTTGTTTGTTTTGTTTTGTTTTTTACTCTATCAGTTCTAACAAAATGTGAAGGCAAATAAAAATTAAAACATAAATGACTTAATTGCATTCCGCGCAACGTAAAGTATGTACAACGAGTTAAATATATCGTAAAGAATGTTTGAATGTTGATATTTTAATGCGTACAATGCTAAACCCAAACTTCATACCCCTTCCCTTCTCCGACTTACAGGATGGAATTTAGTAATAAAGAAACATGTAATATGAGACTAAATAAATATCGAAAATTAGGATTTGTGGTAAAGTGTTTGGTGGCATGAGAAAGGTCAAGCGAGTCGTGGGAAAAAGGTTGGAGCTTTGTTTTGATTCCTTCTCCCCAGTTTGGACACCAGGTTTTACGTCCAATGGCGAGGGCGGAACATATTTATGACCACCGAAGATGACGCTCTCACTTATCGGGACAGTTATCGGCATTTAAAATTTATAAATGAACTAAAACAATTCCCATACAATGAATTATCTGAACTGAATAGTTATGCTCTACTTTTATGTCCGTTTACGCACATTAAGATAAATATATATTGGTTTAAACTTTAGGTCTTGAATTTTTATTCGAATTTTGATCGACATCTATTTGGAATCTTGAACCAGTCTTAAGTATAAAGCTTAAATTGGTATGAGCGTGTTAATGGTGTTTAATGACTATGGATAAAATTTAATAAATATCTGAAATACTCAGATCGTATAGTTTACGATTCATTTACATTCCGTCAATGGAAAGTAATATTCATGGAATATTTATTAATTAAAGAAAATCATGGAATATTTATTAATTAAAGAAAATCATGGAATATTTATTAATTTAAAAAAAATTCATGGAATATTTATTAATTAAAGAAAATTCATGGAATATTTATTAATTCCAAAAAATTATGGAATATTTATTAATTGAGGAATAGTTATTAATTGAACAGTTTATGGCATATTTATTAATTGAAAAAAATTATAGAGTACTTATTTATCATTAAAAATTCTGGAATATTTATTAATTAACACATTATGGAATATTTATAAATTGAACAATTTATAGAATATTTATTAACTGACAAAAATTAAAGAGTACTTATTTATCATAAAAATTATAGAATATTTTTTATTAAAAAATTATGGAATATTTATTAATTGAACAATTTATGGAATATTTAATAATTGAAAAAATTATGGAATATTTAATTATCATAAAAATTCTGGAATACTTCTAATTAAAAAATTATGAAATATTTATTAATTGAACAATTTATGGAATATTTATTAATTGAACAATTTATGGAATATTTGTTAATTGAACAATTTATGGAATATTTATTAATTGAAAAATATATGGAATATTTATTAAATGAACAATTTATGGAATATTTATTAATTGAAAAATTTATAGAATATTTATTAATTGAAAAATTTATGGAATATTTATTCATTGAACAATTTATGGAATATTTATTAATTGAACAATTTATGGAATATTTATTAATTGAAAAATTTATAGAATATTTATTAATTGAACAATTTATGGAATATTTATTAATTGAAAAATTTATAGAATATTTATGAATTGATAAATTTATAGAATATTTATTAATTGAAAAATTCATAGAATATTTATTAATTTTACAATTTATAGAATATTTATTAATTGAAATCTATTGTCTGTTTACACGAAGATCTTCTACCTCCCTCCATTGAAACTTGGGGAATATTTATTTATTAATATCTATTATGTATGCTTAATATTTCACAATATTTGCGCAAAAGATACCCATTTCTCCATGCCTTCAATACATTGAACAAGATTAGACCAAAGATAACCTTAATTACTCTCCCGCCTAGCAAAAATGAACCAAACTCACAATGATCGATTTATTAGATTAAGAGTGAATTATGTATATTTGTAAATATATGGACATATAACAGCAAAGACGTCACGTTTTTTTCATTTTCACATCCTTTTCCTGCTGCGTGGTAAGGATTCATTTTGAAGCTCGACCCTTCGGACGACAAATATCGAAAATTTGGCTGGAAACGTTAATTCCTTCACCTTCAACTGGGCACTTTTCTACAGGAGGGAGTCGCTTTTTTCGCCGATATTTTCGAAAGACATCGCCTTTTCGATTGTCTCGCCTTAATTTAAACCTACGGCAGTTATGATTTGGCGATAGGCACAACAGTTAACGCGTCACGTTTTTTTTTTTTTTTTTTTTCACTTTCTTTTTCTCCTTTGCGGTGCGGGTTCGAACCTGTTTTCCTACTACAACTTTTTTTGCGCTCGCATTTTTCCTTCTTTTTTTTATATTTTGCTCAGCCAACACCCTTACACAGACCTCCGCTTTCTTTTCCGCCTTCGCGTCACGGGTTCGGCCCTGCCTGTTTACTACAACATTTTTTATTTTTTCGCTCAAAACACCTACACAAACACCCGAGTAACGTTGGGTACCCAGGCTAGGTTATTTATATATATATATATATATATATATATATATATATATATATATATATATATATATATATATATATATATATATAAACGGCAAAAGTGGTGCGCGCGTTTTTGTATTGTTATATAATAGGTGTTTTTGCGTGTTCATATTAGAGAAGAGAGTCGAGGTACATTTTAAAGGAGAAAGAGGCGGTTCTGTATATATAACGAAACAGGGGACATGTTAATACAAGACAGCCGACGACATGCAATACACAATGAGAGGAGATTTGATATATAGATAGATAGACCGAGAAACACCGTTATCAGCTGATGGGGTTGTTTCTATTAATAGAGTCTTAGTAGAAACTTGTATGCACATATGTAGACAATCATGTTTGAATAAAAGAAATACTGTAAATATGCCCTGTTTGTTCATAGAGTACTTTTTGTTAAACACGGGGGTTTCAGCGGATTTAGATCAAGTGAACTACAACTATACAACCACTGTCACTCTTTCTCTCTATCAATATATATATATATATATATATATATATATATATATATATATATATATATGTATAGGATTGTACCTTATTCAATTGCCTACAATACTTTTTATAACTATTTTGTAAAAGAAATTTGCCCAATTTTTAAATCGATTAATGATCTAACTTAATTAACACAAACAGCTTTTTGATGAGTCATCTTTTCTTCGAACATAACTTAACAATGACTATTCCATTTACATCATAAGTCACCCTAATTATAACAATAAAGTAATATGTTTTTGAATCTGTTTTGTGTTAAAACTATTTTTATTAATAATATTAACATTATGAATCACATTATTTATATTTTAATGAAGTACGTCTTATACGTGTTTCGTTGAGTGGCAGAATTCTACTGAACAACTCATCAGAGACAAATGTATTTTCTCAGAAAACAGTTTGAAAGCTTATTTTTATTTTCTTTGTAAGGAAAATAATTTAGTTAAGAAAAATCTTGATAAAAAGAAAATGGAGATATTTAAGGTTCGCAAAATCTTTTAATACAAAACACGCATGAAAAGGACATCTTAAACTGTTATATTCGATTTTTAAACAATGGTATAGATATAATTCCAAGATGTATTTAGATTCAAATTATAACCAGAAGTACAGCGAAGCCCATGATATACTATCCCCAAAATATTTATAAGAAGCAGTTTAAAATTTGATTAAGTTTAATAAGTTCTTAACATACGAAAGTAAAATGACCTATAAAACAATTAACTACTAATAATAGTTTTCACTTACAAAAACAAACTATTCCCACTTCCTATTAAAGATATGGTATCTCTAAATTTTATCTTATTAATATTTTTAAATATTTATTACATTTACTAATTTACTAGGATTAGACAAAGAATTAATGAATTTATTTTCCAAGACTTGCCCACTGTAAATTATCCATTATCAAGTATTACGTAGTGAATTGTAAATCTTTAATTGTAAAATGTTTACCAGAAATTTTTATTAATACAGAGAACTCATAATATTTAAAAGAAAACTGTCTATAATTTTAAGAATTTTAATTCGTCTGATTAAAAAAAAATTCATAAACGCTTTATTTTCACGTATGTTTTAGGAGACTGAACATCCGAACTACGTGCACATTAAAAGGGTAAACTGTGCCTCAGACTAATGAACCCACCCTCAATCGGGTACTTTTACTAGTAAATAATATCCAAAATAATCAAAGATAGAAGAATATTCGCTTCGTATCGATGTTATCTTTCCATCTTGAGAACTGTATAACACACTGGGAGACCTTGATCCAAACGTCTGCAAATCAAATGCCAGAAGGAGGGGGCTTGAAAATGAATCACTCGCAATCACCACTCGATATGAGACATGAATGGACAAGGCTGTACGACCGTAAGACAATATTGCCCGTAATTGTAGCTGCTTAGACCCCCAGAAAAATTCTATTTGAGCTTTCATTAGGCTTTTTGACATCGAATACACTTGTCGATTCCGTATTTTAGGAGCTTTCTGATAAATAAACATTCGCAGGTGGTGGCTCGGACTTGCTATCTTTGAATCAAATTTATCTCCTTCTTCCCTACCAAGACGCACTTTATTCCACTCGATGGCACCGCTCGCACGTAGTAGTTCTGACTCGTGTCAGGTTAACTTTAACCATTGAAAATTTGATTAAACAACTTTAAAATTAAATAAGTACAAAATAAAAAAAAAGAATTAGCTATTCTGTTTATTTTGCGTATCCCAACATAATTCCAGCCAAATAGAATTGAAAAGAATAAGAATGTAAGTGTGTGAGTTTAAAACGTACACTTCTATACGCAGTATATATATATATATATATATATATATATATATATATATATATATATATATATATATATATATGGGGGGGTGCGTGTATGTGTGTGTATGCGTGTGTGTGTATGTGCGTGTGTATGTGGATTGATAGATAGATGTTATATATAGTGATAGATACACAAAGCCCCAGAATGTATTAAAAAGATAAATTAAAGTTCTTGATCGCAAATGTGAGAGCTAAAATAGAAATGATGTATTAAAGAAAAAACCGTTAATGATCTACTCAAATAATTAGCAACTCATGGAATTTTACATTGTTTCATGGCGTGAGACGCTGATAAGTTTAATTGATTTTAATAGCTTTTTGGAATGGTAAAATGTCAATTCGCATCAATGAAACCATGTTACGTCACTGAAATCTGGAGCATATAGTTTTTAAATAAATAATCTGAATATGGATAAATTTAAGAAACATTTTTTAAGTACAACAGAATTACACTACTTAATTATATCGTTGTTTTTCTCAAATTTTTCTAATTAGCACGGACCCGACGTTGCTTAATGTTAAATGACGATTAACAAATGTTTTACACTCCCATATTTTTAGTGTAATCGAAATTGGTGAAATCGACTATTTTTTCAATCAAATCGATTGATATTTCAATAAATCGATTGATTTCCTGCTCTGATTGGAAACCGATCGCGGTACACCAGAAAAAGCTTTTTATGGCTCGCCACAGTGAGTTAGTCCATAATATATCGTAAATTTCACAATATATCGTAAATTTCACAATATATCGTAAATTTCACAATATATCGTAATTTTCACTGTAAAAATTTCACTCTAAAAAACTATTGTTGATTTATAAGATTATTTTTTATTCATATAAAAGCTTGAATTAAAATTTTAAATGCAAAAGCCGATTATTATGTTTCAGTTGTTCTCTAAACAGAAACATTTATTTCAAACGCGCTCTTATCATATCAAAAACTTACTCTGCCTGGCCTTATTGCTTGTGCGGTAATAAAAGTTGTAATTAAAGTTTAAAATCAAAAAGTCAAGTACTATGGTGCAATTGCACTTTAAACAGGAACGCTTATTTTTAACGCGCCCCTGGCATATCAAAGAATTTACTGTTGATTTTATATGTCAGACTTTTCGGCTTGTGTGGTAATAAAACTTCTCAAATGCACTTGTGGTGTTAGGCTGTGTAAGGTGTTAATTTTTGTCAATATCGCATGATAATTTTTTCATCGGATTATTTCAATTATCGATACTTATCGAAGATATTCCGATAAAAAAACCTATCCCAGAGACTGGCAGGTCCATAATGTACCTTCGTGTGAAATTTCATAAAAATCGACGTAGTCATTTTCGAGTCCATAGGGAACGAACACATGCACAAACATACAGAGACATGCTTTGAAGTTTTGAAGTAATATAATTTATGGAAAAATCATTTACTTAGGCTCAACGACTAATATGCGTACGATCCTTTCCAATACAATACAATATTTTTGTTGAAATAAAGTCTACTCATCAGCTAAGACACCAAATATAACACAGACTGCTGTAAAACAAACATAACTGATTAAAGAATCGTTTGTAATATGCATTGCGTTCCGGCATTTACTAATACAAATAAATAAAATACATTACCAAAATCAGTTCGTGAATCGTTGTTTCAAAATTGAATAGCACCAAAAGAGTTTATAGATCTTATACTTAACCAGCAAAACCGATTAAATAATAGTTTTGCGATGAATATTGGTAAAGTGAATTCAGAAATCGGTTGCTATACCGTAAAACAAACTATCTAAATTAAGATATATAAAATTAAAAATAAATAATCGAAAAAGGCACAGTATTAGTGCTGGGACGATTAATTCAAATTAGAAAAGGCGGAATTTTTACCCAAAACTATTTCTTGAATGTTTTTTTATTGTTTTTTATTTCAAATTTAATTTTATATTGTTAATACTAATTATAAAATGATAAACATTTATTGTTTTACAAATATAAGTAAAACTAAAATCTATAGATCACATACCCACAAGTGGATTGCACGTTTGTGAAATTATATGCACATATTATATGAATTTTTACAGTAATCCGAAAATTTCAAAGAACGTTTCTATAAAAAAAAAATGAGAGATTTGTGAACATACGGGATCAGAAATATAGAACAGACTCGGGAATTATATTGGAATCAGGAAAAAATATTGAAATCTTTCAAGTACTAGTCCAGATGCAATCGAATCGATTAGTAAATTGTTGTTTTTGTTTTTGTTTTGTTTTGTTTGTTTTGTTTTTCAACTATCGGCGGCTAAAAACCAATCTTGTTCCACTTCAGAAACTATATTTGGTACTCGCTAGCAATGATTTCTTAATTATAAAAAATAGATTCAATTTGAAAAAAATCTGTAATCATATTAATATTTATTACTCTTTTTAATAGAATTCAGAAAATATGTCTTCGCACAGATTTTCAAGAGAGCATTCTTTTACGAGTTTGGCAGTCTAATAAAGTTTGGAATTCGAATATTTCGCAAACAAAGAATGCAGGAAATAATAACAGAAAATCAGAAAAAAAAACACAAGAGAATTTTTATAAAACTCAACATATTAACAGACGAAAAAGAGAAAACAAAACAATTGAATGTAATAATTTATATGATTTTAATTCAAATTGTCCGAAGTTGTTATAGAATAAGAAACTCATATATTTCTTCGTGGATGATCGTATTCCATTGTATGTTTAGCAGCATGGATGAAAGCACTGGTAGATGTTTCGACATTTGACGGGAACATTCGCATTTTTTTTCATCGTTTCTTTTAATTGTAAAAACGGAAGTATAAAAAAAATGGATAAAACGTAGCGGCCCAAAATATCCCGATTCGTTCATATAAAATATTCACTGAAATATACGAATGATGTAAAAAAAAAGTAAAGGAATAAACATTTATAGATTATTTCCCTTGAATCATTTTATTTATTTATAAGTATATTTTTACTTCATTGTTTACATTAGGCTTTACTTGGAATTTTATTATTTCTTAACGGTTTTTATTAGTTCACAAAAACCTTATATACATCTTGTTTGTTCATATTTATTTTTTACTTTTTTGTTTTTCTTTTCCAACATTAGTTTTCTTTGCTTTTATTCTGTTTGTCCAATTTTCATTGTAATTATTTTTCACTTCATGTTTTAATGATTTTTCCGTCTTACAGTATCGACTCGACATTTTCATTCATGTATTTCTATCTTTTTTTTTACCTTTTGTCATCATTATATTTTTTAAATTTCTTTCCTTTTTTTTCAATCAATATTTTAGTTTTTATTCAGTACATTAGGTTCTTTCTTTTTATTCGTTTATAATGATCTTATTTATACTTTCTCTCGTGTTTCCATTAATTTTCAAGTTAAGCTTGTATACTTCTTGTCAAACGATTATGTAAAACCGAAAGTAAACAAAGCACATTTATGTAATTTTTGTTACTCTTTCAAATTTCAAATAGTTCTTTTCTTTCTTTTTCCTTATTTACTCCTCATATTGATCATTAATTCCTTGTTATTTTTGTTAGATGGTTTATATTTAATGCTTTATTTTTTTTTTATTTTTTTATTTTTTTTTTTGTAATCTTGTTTCTTCTTCGTTTCGTTTTTTTTCTTTTTCATCTTTACATTTTCTTTATTTTTTCCCCAATTTCTAACATATTATAAATTCTTGCTTGCATTTGCTTGATTCCGTATGATATAACTTTCTGTTTTTGTTGTATTTTCATTCAAACATTTCCTCGGATGGTTTTCCCATTTTTTTTTTTTTTTTTAATTATTTTTTGACAGTTTTTGTTCTGTCATCTTCCTTTTGTATCTACATTTTTGCCGGCGTTTTTTTTTTCTTTTTCGTTTTTATTTATACTTTTCGATTGTTTTGATTTCAATTTTCAAATTATTTAAAACTTCATTTATCTTTTCTTATTGTTTTCCTTTCGTTTCTTTATTATTTCATTCATTTTATATTTTTCTCGCTTCATTTTTATATCGCTTTCCTGTTCACCATTATCTTTATTCTTTTACATCTTCATTTCTGTCTGTTATTTTCAATTTCTTCCTCATTACTAGAATATATTGTCTTTTTCTTTTCCAGTTCTTACCACTATTCCCTTCACTTTTCTGAGTTTAATCTTTACTATATTAATTTTTTTCTTTACTTTTACTGCTCCTTTCTTTTCTTTTTAATTCTTAATATATTTCTTTTATACATTCTTTCTTTCTTCGTTTTTCTACTTTAATTTAGATTTTCTTGTGTATCTCTTTTTTAATGTCCTATTTCCCCAGTAAACATCTATTTCTTTCATTTCCACTTTCCCGTTGATTTCAAACGTTCCTTCCCTCCTCTATTATTTACCTTGCTTTCTATTTTCTCAGATGAAATCAAATATTCCTTTTTTAATTGCTTGTAACTTTTCGTTCTTACTTTGTTTCGCCCATGTATGTTGCCATCACTTTCTATCCTTAATGAAACCCTTCTGCCTAAATCTATAACACAATGCTAAAACATTCCAACATTCAGTCATGCATATGGAAGAAATGGCTCCCTTTTCCCAATTTGGATTCACCTTTCAAAATGCATGAAACTGGCCAAAGGAAATTGAACGGGAATAATAAGTAAAAAAAAAAACGGAATATTCCATTAATATCCTTTAAGTCTTGTGCAAATAAAGAACTGTTAAGAGAATAAGTGGAAAGTGTAAGTGACCGCATTATAAAAGGATTATCAAATCAATCAATTATGCTTAATCATAGATACCAGAAAAAGTCACAATTACAACAAGTATATATATATATACTTCCCATAGGAGTAGAGCAACGAAATTTGGCACAGTTATTAGTCTTTCTCTACATAGGAACCACCCATGCATTTCTCCCATCGTTTGATGCAGCTCTGGATACCGTTTTTGTAGAACACCCCAGGTTGGTCCTCCAACCACGACATGACTTCAGAAATCAAGGCTGCATCATCTGGGAAACGCTTTCCTTTCAAAAACAACTTAATGGCTGAGATGAGGTGAAATTCAGAGGGTGCAAGGTCAGGAGAGTAGGGAGGATGGGGCAGAATTTCATAAGCACACGCCCGTTCTTCTGATCTGGCGACATACGAGTTGTGGACCGGAGCGTTGTCCTGCAGGAGGAGGGTACCTTTGCTGATCTTGCCCCACCTCTTAGTTTTGATAGCTTCCCTTAATTTCCTCAAAAGTGAAGCATAATAGGCTCCTATAATTGTGGTACCCTTTGCCAGGAAATCTGTCATCACTACTCCGTCCTGGTCCCAGACTGTGAGCATGACCTTGCCAGTGGAGGGCTGCACTCTTGCCTTCTTTGGAGGTGGTGAGTCCAAGTGCTTCCACTGCATTGACTGGGCTTTGGTCTCTGGATCATAGCGATGGACGCAGGTTTCATCCTGTGTAATCAGTCTTTTGAAACACTTTGACTCATCTTCTTGGCAAATCTCCAAATTTATCTCGAGCATTCGACGCGTTCTCGCTTCTTGAATGGAGTGAGCAACTTGGGAATCCATCTGGCAGACACCTTATGCATATACAAATGGTCATGAATGATAATTTCCACAGACCCTGTACCTATCTTGACATCTTGGGATATTTTGCGAATAGTAATGTGCCGATCTTCCAAAATGGCAGCCTCAACTTGACGGGCAGATGCCTCCTCAATGAAAAAAAGGGGGCGACCAGGTCTGGGGGCTGTTTCCACAGACTTCCGGCCATGTTTGAATTCACGATGTCAGCGTTTTACAAGGTCTTATGATTGGGGCATTATCACCATAAGTTTCTTTCATTTCATCAAAAGTCTCCTGTGGTGTGCGTCCTTTCAAATACCAGAACCGGATCACTGCTCGACATTCAACAGGCTCCATTTCATACCTGACTCAGTTGAAACATCTGTAAAACAGAAATCACAATTAGTTCAGAGCTGTAATTTGCCACATAACCCGTAGAGATATAAATTATTGCACATGCAAAATTTCAGCTAGATCAGTCAACTGGAAGTGGGTCAGGGGCATTACTTATTGCACGCCCCTCGTGTATATATATATACATATATATATATATATATATGTATATATATATATATATATATATATATATATATATATATATATGTGTGTGTATATATCACTCCAATAGACGTTAAAAATAATTTAAAAATAAATGTCTAAATTCAACAGCATTTCTCGCGGTTGACGGCAGCCGAATGGATTAGGTTCTTGCTGATGAAGCCGGGGATGGCTTCTGTCGCGTGGTTCAAATCTATCGACTGCTGTTACTCATGACACCCTGCACTGATGATTCCCGAAAGTGTCTGTATTTATTTAATAATTATTATAGTAAATATATGTGTCAACCCCTTTAAAGAACTCGTTTCTTATCGTTGAGCACTTTCAGTTGAAATAAAGTCGGTCAATTTAGCTCTTATGCGCATATCATCATATAATCATTATATCGCTCTGATAAACTTTAAATTAATAATTATTATAGTAAATAATTATATATATATATATATATATATATATATATATATATATATATATATATATATAGTAATCTGTAGTAAGAAATAATGATCTACAAAGATAAATAATAAGATTGCACATCTAAAAGCAAGAATAGGTTTAAGGCTCCCAAAATTTATACTAGAATTTTCCTTGGATAAACTATTTGGTAAAATTCAGTTGCAAGTTACACATTTCTACAAGGTGAAAGTTCGTTGTGGCTGACACTCATGAATATGGCAATTCAGTTACAAAATATTTCCTCGTTTTATACTCGTGAGGATTCGCAATTACAATTGATCTTGCTGCTTTTGTAGTTTGTTAATCAGATTCTTTGTTATTCACACATCCATTTAACGCGCGCGTGTGTGCGCGCGCACGGGCGTGGATGTGTGTTAGGCAGCATGTTTTCATTCAGGTAAATGTTATTCCTTTACACGGAGGGGTTTTTGTTCGATGAGATTTTCTTTTATATTTTCTTTTCGATTTTTTCAAATAGATTATTTAGTATTCGTGTACAATTGCTAAATAAATTTTCCCTGAGTTCCTCTTCCACTTTTCTTTTATATTTCGGAGTAATTTCGATTATTCTCAGTTTTCGTGTTTTTACAATTATGTCTTTTACTTTTAATAGTTAGCAATTTATAAGTTTAGCGTCTTTTATTTTTAATAGTTAGTAATTTAAAACTTTAGCGTCTATAGTGGTAAGATTTTGCATGCAAACCTAATTGCGTCCAATGTGCGTACAAAATTTAAACTTTAATGCTTAATACAGGCTAATAATTAAATACAAATCAAGGCATTTTCAAATTTTGTTACTAGGGTCGTAATAACTGTTATTAAATGCGAAATACATTGTTTAAATATAAATCGTTTCAAGAATTGTTTATAATTCTCTGCTTATATCAAGGCGGTAAGTGTATAATCATATTTTTAGGTGTTGGCAAATAAAGCTGGCGTCAGTGATATTTCTACAAAAAAGTGCTATTGTAATTACGTCTGTCTTACTACAAATTTAGTTTTCCTGATTCATATATATATATATATATATATATATATATATATATATATATATATATATATATTTTATTTATTCAATTTTCACTCCAAACAAGGCATAGTGCCACTTTGAAGCAGGGGGCTACTATTAGGGACTTAATTAGAGGGGTCATTATGAAGGGAGATGAGTAGAAAGATGGTTGTTAATATTACACTTGACCTTCTGCATATCAGTGCAGTTGGGAAAGCAGAATCCCGGAAGGGAGTTCCAAAGACCCGCAGTTCTGGGGAAGAAACTATTGGAGTAAAAGGCATTCTTGCACTTAGGGATCTCTACTGTAAAGGGATGAGACTGAGTAGCTTGTCGGGTTTGTCGGGGGTAGTTACGTCAAGAAGGTACAAATATATATATATATATATATATATATATATATATATATATAAGGAATTTTGCCTGTGTGTGTGCCTGTCTGTGGGTAAGTGGCCGTTTCCTGTGGTCTCGAAAACGGCTGGATTGATTTTTCTGAAATTTCACTCGAAGGTATTTTATGTGCCTGGCAGTGTTGTAAGATATGTTTTGTATCGGAATGTCTTTTATAAGTATCGATAATCAATAATCGAATTAATTTGATGAAAGAGAGAACAAACGATTTTCACCAGAGACAACACTTTATACAGTTTAACATTACAAGTGCATTTGAAAAGGTAAGGCCCGATATTTTTTTTTATATGATAGGGCTGTCTTCGAAACGAAAGTTTCTGTTAAGAATTTAATGCACCATGGAATTTGACTTTTTTATTTTAAACTTAAAGGTAAATTGAATAGCACATGTAGTAAGGTCAAGCGTACATCTGCAGTAGGTTCTTTGATATATCAGAAACGTGTTTGAAATTAATGTTTCTGTTTAAAGCACAATTGAAACATGATACTTGACTTTTACATTTAAAACTTTAATTCAAGCTATTATATACAAAAATAACTTTATAAAACAACAGTAAGTTCTCTACTGTTCAATGTAGACTACAATGTATTGTGGATTAAGTCACTGCGTCGAGGTACGTAAAGCTATCTCTCGGTGTACCACAATGTGTTCCCAACTAGAGAATGCAATTAATCGATATGATTAAAAGTAAATGGTCGATTTCACCGATTTTGATGTAAAAATCGTTGATCATCATTCAACCCCGTGTCGCGTCGGGTTTCATTGCTAGTATATATATATATATATATATATATATATATATATATATATATATATATATATATATATATATATATATATATATATATATGCTACCGTGTTTGACTATATGGTTAAGTGTTAGTTTTACTCATTTAGAACTGCTTTAAAGCTTCGTCGCTCGCTTATTTTGCGACCAAATTTAAATTTTTACAGTTCAAAGATCACCTTCTCAGCGATATATTAAAATAAGGATTTTCAATTTTTGTTCATTAAAACAAAAGTTATAATAAAATTACAGGCGCTCACCATAGTAACTTTTTCAATATTGTCGTTTTAGAGATTAATTCTTTTGATTGGCTGTTGGTTACCATAGCAACTTTTTCGTTGTCGACACCTTCATAAGTCATAGCGGAAATGTCGCTCGCATGCCATCTTATTTGGGTTATATGGAGAGAGTTAACAAAAGTGATGCTCTTTACCGTGCTTACGACGTCGCCAGTTTATTTTTTCACTCTCTTTTTGTCCCTTCTTTCTGTTTATTTACTTAATTACGCCTTTTATTTGATTTTTTTATTGAATCAATTTAAGATGTTGGTAATAATTTTTTTTATGAATTTTTGACAATGCATATGATATTGAACACAAAAAAGAAAATAGTATTTCAAAGCAAAGCCTGAGAAATCATGGATTACATAGAAAAATGCGAGCATGAAAAGTAATATAGTAAAGATTAAATTGAGAAAAGTGAAAGAATAGTCGTAAAAATTGGGGGAAAAGACACTATATTATAGTAAAAAAATATAATGAATTAAAATATTGCGGCATTAAGTTTTTTTTAATAATTCATTTTAACACTATATACTCAATTCTTAATGCTGCAATATTTTAAGTTAGGTATTTATTATATTTTTTACTAGAATATCTTGTCTTTTTCTTTTCCAGTTTTAACAACTAGTCCTTTTACTTTTCTAAGTTCTATCTTAGCCATATTTCTTTTCTATGCTCGCATTTTTCTATGTAATATATGTGTGTGTGCATATATATATATATATATATATATATATATAAATTATTTGAAATATTTTATTTTTACATATTTAATTCATCAAAATCTGCCCTCTGCTTTGTGGAACATTTTTAATTTTAGTGCATTAGCTAACACACGTATAAATTTTATAATATTGGAGAAATAGCTATAAATCAAACTGTTTTAAATTGAAGTAATTTAACTATATTTAATTTCACTCAGTTTCTTCCCCTTTCAGAACTCTTCGTTGCTTATTTTGTAACATCAGAATTGTATTTTCCCCTTTAATTTTGATTTTTCATGACATACTGCATATGTTTATGTCCTGTAAACCCATTCCTTTAAATATTCCCACATCTTTTGACAGGTTTCTTAAGGTTCTATGTTTTTCCGACGTTGCTTCCGGATACGAGACGTCTAGTTTACGGATGCCAAATCTTTCTTTGTATATGCTGCTCCATAATCCTGATGATAAAGTTCTGGTTTCATGGTAAACTACTTGAATTTGGAATAAATAAATAATTAAAAGGAATATCACACGCACGCACTCACGCAAATATAGATAGAGAGATAGACAGACAGACAGATAGATAGATAGATAGATAGATAGATAGATAGATAGATAGATAGATAGATAGATAGATAAAGAAAAGGGTTAGGGGAATCCAAGCCAAACATCAAACTACAAATAGATTGGTGCATGCATAAAATGGACACATTGAATCTGATACGAATTTACTTGGTTGAAAAATGGTTGACGTGAGACTGAAACTTAACAAGCGCTTTTCGCTTGGCATTTACTGTTCATTTCGACATTGTTTTATGATTGGCTATGGCTTTCAATCTCAGCTCTAAATTCACAACCGTAGTCCGATTTTGATTCTAACCATTTTCAAAGACACTGTTGCCTTTGTTACACAACGTAAAAAAGGCGGGGGTGGCGGTTGCAGTGGGGAGAGAAAAAAAAGAGATGGACTGCCCATTTAACATCAGATAAACGAATAGTAATTTGTGTAGATTTCCATTGTTTGAAAATTATAGTATTTTCAAGAAATACACGACCGCATTGAAGATGTCACTCAGCTGCTACGGTAATATATTACGTCTCGTGTTTTCTCTATTGAATTCATCGTTTGAAACCAGTTTATGTACTGGTTCATAAATAAGCCGTAAAATAATATGGGGAACAAATAAATAATCACATACCGACACAAACAAATAGAGGCCTCTATAGAAATAGATATACACATATTCAGACACACACAGATATAAACACACACATACCCGCATATACATATACACAAATACACACATACACACGTATATATATATATATAATCTCTGCTCTCGATGAAGGGAAACTAAAACTTGCTATTATGATCTGAAATAACAGCAAAAGGAGACTTGATTCCAAATATTCCTCATATGTTATAGCTATTCTCTTTTGGAAATAGGATACGATTATGAATATCTCCAGTATTAAATAATCTTTATACAGTGAAATTTACTTTACGCATGAAAACCAAAGGGGCAAGATATAACATATGGGAAATAGTTGAAATGAAGTATCGCCTTGCTGTTATTTTAGCCCATTTGAAAGCATAGCAGCAAGTTTAAGTCTTTTCTCCAGCAAGCCCATCAAGTGGTTTTGGGAAAATATCAGATATTTTGTTATTCATATGCAAAACTAGGAAAGCTAATTACCGTGAAACATTTTATGGCCGTACAAAAGTGACAAAAATTGGCTCCGGATTAAGGATGACTCCCTTAATATGCAACCTTAAAGGCATATGTCACGTAGCCCACTACACAATTCTAGTCGTTACCTTTCCAACGAGTCTTCATTTGTAAAATTCTGATCAATAGTTGCTGAGATTTAGATTTTATGAAATTTCGAAAAAGATTATATATATATATATATATATATATATATATATATATATATATATATATATATATATTGTGTCTATTTAAGCAGCATTTTCTCATTTAGACAAATGTTATTAAATAGCACTGAATTATTCTGTTTTACAATTTCGAGAAGAAGACAAAAAAGACTATTCGGAGATTGGAGAAGATAAAAAGGAAAATTGTAAAACAGAATAATTCCGTGCTATTTAATAATATTTGTCTATATATATATATATATATATATATATATATATATATATATATATATATATATATATATATATATATATATATATTCAGGTTGAAGATGTTCAAAAGTAGGGTCTAATGGATACAACAAGGTTGTTAAATAGTGATCGATTACAAGAGCAAAATATTTTTATTACTTTTTCGAGGGTAAGCAGTTACATTATATATATAATTATTTACTATAATAATTAAATACTTACAGACACTAGTGTTCCATCCTTTCGAGTATCTTCAGTGACGGGTGTCTAGATTAATACGAGTCGACAGATTCGGACCCGGTAACACAGCCATCTCTAGCTCGAAAAGCAAAGACTGTATCCAATCGGCTACCATTAACCGCGAGAAATAACGTTGAATTTAAACATTTTATTTTTTAAAATGTCCTTTACGTCAGTCAGACAGTGATCTAATCTTTATACGATGATTTATGCTTAAGAGCTAAATTGACGGACTTAATTCAACTGGAAGTGCTCAACGATAAGAAAAAAGTTTCTTAAAGGGACTGACATAATTATTTACTATAATTATTAAATACCTACAGACACTAGGGTTTCATCCCTTCGGGAATCTTCACTGACGGATGTCACGATTAATACCAGTCGACAGATTCGAACTCACCAATATATATATATATATATATATATATATATATATATATATATATATATATATATATATATATATATATACTCGTAGCCAAATTGAATATTCACTTGCTCATATATATTTATATGCATATATAAATATGTATGATGAACATAATGGAAATAGTATTCCAACAAATTAGAGAAATAAAAAGGAACAAACCGTGTTATATGTTCATCAACGTTTCGTCTTTATTTCCTTCAGAGGAAGTCTGGAAATAAAGACGAAACGTTGATGAACGCATAACACGGTTTATTACTTTTTATTTCTCTATAAATATATATATATATTAATATAATTAAATATATATATATTATATATAGAGAGAGAGAGCTATAATTAGATGGATAGATAGTTTGAAAAACAAAAAAAAATAGATGAATTATGAATGCCATTAAATGTCTTAACAACTGAAGGATTATTTTATAACTACTGACGAACGCTTTCTTAAGCATGATTGTTTTTTGTATACGTTGAACATGAAGATGTGCATGTGTTCGTAACAGGCCGAAACGATTGTCTCTTTTACTGAATCTAGGTATATTGTTTTCTACATTTACTGGGAATAACATATTAAAAAATATTAGAGCTGTAGTTCTGCACTGTTGAGCTATTACGAAATTCTTTGTGCAATAAAAATGTATATTAAAAATCTGTAAGCATAAATACATATATATGAAATAACATTTATCTATTTTATGATACACACACACATACACACACACACACACACACACATATATATATATATATATATATATATATATATATATATATATAGATATATACAGAGAGAGAGATAGAGAGAGGGAGAGAAATAGAAAAGGAAAAAAACAAGTTATTTTTTCATCAACGTTTTGTCTTTATTGGGATACTTCCTTTGGATGAATCAATAAAGACGAAACGTTGATGAACACAGAACTTGGTATGTTCCTTTTTAATTTTTCTGTTCCGTCGGAATACTATTTCCATTATTCGCATCTTATATATATATATATATATATATATATATATATATATATATATATATATATATATATATATATATACATACATATATATATATATGTAGTTTCTACGTGGAAATCCAAACTTTGAAATTGCATGATGGACGAAGTGTATTTTCCCATATAAAGAACCTACTCAAATTGAAAGTATGTGATAGATCATGATAGTAAGTTTTCTTGATACGTGCCCTTGAAACAGGTGCTCAAATTCTAGACAGGGAAAATAAAGAGACCCATTTTTCTTTGACAGTCACCAATTGCTTTGTTTCTGAGCCAATAAACGTAGCATCTTTGGCAGTGCCATTATTCTTAGACAATCGTGGTTTATTTGCATGGAGAGAGAATGGATAGAAATTGGAGAGCGGGGTAAATGGAAGAATACTAAATAAAATGTTTTATTCTTCCTCTATTGTAGAGTGATACTGCCTTTTGGTGATTTGTTGGCGGGAAACTAATGTATGTGTCATCTGGGCAAGTTTCAAAGCAACACTATATATATATATATATATATATATATATATATATATATATATATATATATATATATATAGCGTTGCTAATAGGCTGTTTTAAAACTGTTAACTGTGGTCAAAATCAGACTTTCTTTTTGTTAATCAGAATGTGTTCATTATCGATTTTCGATACTATCAGTGGCAGCTCCTGGATGTCACTGATTGCTAGATTAAAGTTATATATGTGTGTTGTGTGTGTGTATATATATTCATATATATATATATGTATATATATATATATATATATTCATATATATATATATATATTCATATATATATATATTCATATATATTCATATATATACACACTCAAGCATATATGTGACGTTGTACCGGATTGAATGTTTCAAACATTTATCGTCAGCCAAATCGGTGAAATCACCCATTTCTTAATGAAATCGATTGATTGTTTGCTTTATTTTGAGGATGCCACTTTCATTTTGAACGCGGCCCTGTCTTATCAAAGAGTCTACTGTTGATTTTATGAAATTGTTTTTACATAATTATTTGAATTAAAGTTAAATGTACAAAAGTAAAATATCATGATTCGTTTGTGCTCTAAAAAAAAGCATTCAACTAGAACGAGCCTCTGGCTTGTAAACGAATATACAGTTCAGTTTATAGGCTTGGCCTTTCCGGTTGCGCGGTGATAAAACTTCTCAAATACTCATGTGACGTTAGGCTGTTTAAAACTTATAACTTCGGACAAAATTAGACTCTCTTGTTCTTAATCAGAATGTGTTGATTATCGATTTTCGATACTATCAGACGCATTCCGATACAAAACCTACATAAGAACACTTCCAAGACACATCAAGTACCTTTGTGTGTAATTTCAAAAAGTCGGCACAGCAATTTTAAAGTCCATGAGAAAACGAACTCAAACACACATAGGCACATTCACAAAGGTATTCTTATATAATAGTAGAAGATATACACAGACGTATATATACTAGTAAAAGTACCCGTCGTTGACTGGGTTCAAAAACAGCCTACAGAAAATGGACTCTGATTTATGAAAGTATGATACGTTATGAAAAGGAAGGGTTGTAAAGAGATAGCTTCGAATTTGGGGGTATCAAAACCAAAGCAAAATATGATGAAAGTAAAAATAAAATAGATAAATCTCATAATTTATTATACCATACCTGTTCACACTGAAACACTTATCACAATATTCTGTGGATCTATATTAAAAAACCTTGTTAAACTTTGTGACATTTTTCCATTCTATGGAGGCCAGGCGCGAACGAACACCCCATAATTTCATTATACCATATTTCTTCAAACTGAAACATAATTATCAAAGTATACATCCGCAGATAGATATGAAAAGTCTTTATTAATGTTTATGCCTATTTCCATTCTATGGAGGCCAGGCGCGAATGCAGACCCCACAATTTTATTATACCATCCCTATTTAAGTTAAAACATACTTATCAAAGTATTATTATGTACGTCTATATCAAAAACACCTGTAAACGTTTTTTTTTTTTAATTTTTAAATTTTTTATTTCCATACTTTGTGGACCAGGCGCGTATGCAGACCCCACAATTTTAATGAATCATCATTATGCCAGATCAAACATACCCATTCCTGTGTCTCGATACATCTTCTGTCATTATATGTACTCAGTTTTCTATAATAGTCAACCATATAGGAACCTATTCGTGACCAGACACACACACAAACGTTCAGCTATATATATATATATATATATATATATATATATATATTAAACTTTAATCTGACAATCAGTGACATCCATGAGCTGCCACTGATAGTATCGAAAATCGTTAATGAACACATTCTGATTAACAAAAAGAAAGTCTGATTTTGACCAAAGTTAACAGTTTTAAAACAGCCTATGTGTGTATTAACACCTATGTATATTTTATTCTCTCTAGAAGTAAAAGTTAGAGAAGCTACATAAAAACTAAAAGTGTTTATTACATTTACTAGAGAAAGACAATGGAAGTGGTCTTTAATCTATAAATTTATCTCTAATATGCTTATGTAAGCAGAACCCTTTTTTTTAATCGTAAATATATCCGATTTTGATAAAATTCAAATCATATGTATAAATCTCTCCGGTGAAGTTAATCGTAGCTGTCTCGAATTGTCACTTTCATCCTAAATCTCGAATTTTTACATGTTTCTCAAGTAAGCTATATTCAAGTACGCATTTCGATGAAATTGAAAATTTATCTAAAAAAACACTAATGTTCAGAGTTTTTTCTTAAATTTTAGTTTTTTTCGATCATATTTATTTGCGAAACGGTGTGCGCAAAAAAGCAACATGGTGCTGGTATCATGCGAAGAGTGACAAAGTCATGTTTCATGTTCAACCCTCAGAAGTATCGACTCTGCCTGATATATATATATATATATATATATATATATATATATATATATATATAAGGACTTTCAGTGCCTGAGGGAGTGGCACTCGTCTGACAAGACGTTGCAATTATCATATATATATAAGGAAGTAAAACTTTTGCTAATTATAATTTACAACCTCTATTATTCGAAATAAGGGATAAACGACTAAGTTGCAAATTCTCTTATTTCATGGAGTTTCAAAAAACAACTTTTATTCTCACAGGAAAAAAAACAGCAAAATAATATTTATATAGATTAGCGATAATTTTGCTGGTTAATACATACTTTGAAAAGTTTAAAGTATTGGAGAAGTCAATATTTAAAAAATAATATAGAAGTATAGAGATCAAAAAGATATTTCACATGAAGTTTACAGTATGTAGACGAATTACATAGCAAAATCTAGAATAATGGAATTGGTTGAAATTGGATGATGTTAGTAAATCCCAACAAAATATGGATAATTCCAGTAGTGGTATGTTTCTCCATAGACATCAGAAATCTGGATCTTATGTATCTATAATTCTTGCTTTATAAGTTATGTGCTGTTGAAATATTTAAAGAGATTAGAATAGTTACTAGCGAGTACTGTTGATTTAGGAAAGGTACTGGCGTGTATTGTCGTGTACTGGTAGGCACTGGTTACCTTTGCAACTGGCAGTCAGTGAACAGTATCGACCTCCATTTGTATGGTTTGAGTTGTCCCCCTTTGCAAATTGGCTGTTTGGAAAAATGGAAAACTAGATGGCTCTGGTTGATAGTCAATTTGCATAAGTGGAGAAATGGGCAACATACAAACGGTACTTTTTTTTAAAGCAGGGGGAAGAGTGCAGAGTGTGAAACGACGGTTGGAAGAAGTGACAGTGAATTCTTTTTGTGACGGTGAATTATTTTTGGACGTTGAAGAGCTCGAACTTTTGGAAGGAACAGCTGTGTCTTATATATATATTTTTTTAATTCTTTTTTTTTCTTCTACTTCACTACAAGCTATTTCGGCAGGAACTATGGAAGCAAAGAGGATCAGCAGTGAAATGCTTAAGACGTTCTCTGGAGAGGGAGATGTTATAACCTGGCTGACCAAGGTTAAACTTGTCGCTAAGTTGCAGGACATCGCGGATGTAGCCAGCTTAATACCGCTGTATCTTGATGGTGATGCTCTGGTCCTATATCTGGAGATGCGGGAGGAGGATCGACTGTCTGTTGACGCCATTGGGGAAAAGTTGAGGGAAGCATTTACCGATGGACTGACTCAGCCACTGTGTTCTCTGTGATCCAGTCCGAAGTTACAAGAAAAAGGAGGGTGAAGACGAAAGGCGCTGCCAAGATGCTAGTAAAGCATCGATTGATGATGTTAAGGGAGCTGATTAGGGAATTTGATCTTCAACTTAGGGTCACTATCGTTCCTTCAGCGAAGAACAGAGCAGATGTGATGACGAGGGTGTGGAAGACCTGGCTAAAGGCGCCGAATGAAGTGGCTGTTGCAATATGTTGTGTGAATGAAGACACTCTGAAGGATTTGCATGACATGCACCATTTTGGAGTGGATAGAACCTTGTTCTTGGCCAGGAAGGTGGACCCCAGAATCACGAAGGAGGCCGTTAGGACAGTGGTTGAGAGATGCAGCCGGTGTCAATCAATCGACCCTGCGCCGAGTAGACACGAAGCTGGTGAGGTTCAGGTGGCAGAGAACTGGGGCAGGTTGGCGATAGACGTAACGCACTATCGACAGAGGCCGTATCTGTCAATGGTCGACTGTGGACCAGGAAGAGTAGCCATTTGGAGGGAGATCAAGGCGGAAAATGCAGGTGAATTGCAAAGGTCTTGGAAGAGGTGTTTTTAGAGAGAGGTCCAGTGACGGAAGTGCTAATGGACAATGGAACTGCCTTTCGCTCAGCTGCCATGAAGAATGTGTTGGATAAGTGGAGAGTGCGGTGCTATTTCAGGGCTGCATATAGACCAGGCGGAAACGGAATTGTGGAGCGGCATCACAGGACCATTAAGGCTATAGCTGAAAGGGGCCAGATTTCGTCGCCAGAAGCTGTCTTCTGGTATAATATGGCTCCAAAGTCAGGGCAAAAAGTGGAGTCAGTGCCGCAGAGGGCAGTCTTCAAGTACGAGTGGCGGCATCCCCGAGCAGCACAGGTACCCGCGGAGGAAGGCAAGAAGCGAGCGACTGGGAGAGGAAGTGTGGATCAAACCGCCTGATGCTCGCTGTACCACACGCTGGGGGAGGGGCATGGTGACAAGTGTCCAGTCCCCGAACAATGTATCTATCGACGGCATCTCTCGACACATCCTTGATATGCGGCCGGTAGTGGTGTCATCAGAGGAAGACAGCGACGTCGAGCCAAGTAGCGACGTTCACGAAGAGGCTCCGCGGAGATCGCAGCGAGAGAGACGGCCGCCATGTTGGTCGAGCGACTACGTGATGGGTTGACATGTGATGATCGTGTAAATCAAGGGGGTGTGTAGTTTGAGTTGCCCCCCTTTGCAAATTGGCTGTTTGGAGAAATGGAAAACTAGATGGCTCTGTGTGGTTTGAGTTGTCCCCCTTTGCAAATTGGCTGTTTGGAGAAATGGAAAACTAGATGGCTCTGGTTGATAGTCAATTTGCATAAGTGGAGAAATGGGCAACATATAAACGGTACTTTTTTTTTAAAGCAGGGGGAAGAGTGCAGAGTGTGAAACGACGGTTGGAAGAAGTGACAGTGAATTCTTTTTGTGACGGTGAATTATTTTTGGACGTTGAAGAGCTCGAACTTTTGGAAGGAACAGCTGTGTCTTATATATATATTTTTTTAATTCTTTTTTTTTTCTTCTAACTTCACTACAATTTGTATGCTGCGAACTGAAATCGTCTGTTTCCAATTTTCAGGCATTGCTGGACACGGGCATTCATTGACTGCCTGTGGCGAACAGTGATGATAACTGAGGGATATCGCTGTTTGGAAGCGGTTGCTTGCATTTGCTCGCGTTTACTGGTAGGCACTGGCTGCCTATTCAACTTTTAGTGTCTGCGTTTATTATCGGCCATGATCAGTATCAGCTTCATTGAACTTCTCTTAAATGAACTTATATGTCTTAAATAGCGAACACTGGTGGTCATTGTTGTTTTTAAACGATTAGTTGCGTTGTAGTTATTGTGGATCACTATCAATCATTACCAGTATCGAGCTTCATTTGACTGCTTTGAAATAAAATGGTCTGTCTTCAATATTTGTGCACTGTCACTCATTGTATGATAGTGTAATCTAGTGGGGGGGCACTACTGGACTGGCGATCAAGGCGATGACTAGCAATGAATTTCAGGTGATTATTGTCACTATTAGGCAGTGAGGGTCAGTGCTAGGCAGTAGCTGGTAGTGGTTGGGAGTATCAGAGGAACAGCGAATAGCATATGGAATCCATATACCAAAGCAAAACACTTCCAACCAATTGTATTACTAAACATAAAAGTAAAGACCTTTTAGAAAGATGATGACGAAATTTTTATTACAAAATACCTCAATACTAACGGCTGAAATACCCAATTTGCCAGAATGTATCGAACATGCCGCTATCGATGGCGATCGAACAAAAAATCCGGCCCAAAATAATAAATCTTCATGTCGTTTGATTCAAATCAGCAAACGGATTAGTAAGGCACTACTACTTGAGAAAGCATTGTAATTCATTTAGATTCCTGAAGATATTAGCAGTCTTAGATTAGTGCAATATATATTTACGTATATGAGATTTTTTAACTGGCAAAAGTTGAATATTGGTATTATGATGTGATATGTTACTTCTTCCATAACGCTATCGTTCTGTAACGTGTGTGATCGGCCAAACGGTTACAAGGAACGTCTTGGGAACGGCAAGCAAATTATAACACGACTGGTCGGCTTCATTCCTCTGCTAAGGATGAACTCCGGGTGAACAGCAACAAACTGTACATACCTGGAATTGGGTGTGGCTTTTTCTCCGGGTGGTTCTCCATTCCTCGATGATGACTTCTTCTTGTTGGGTTCTGACTGAGAAGTTGAACGATCTCATCTTGATGGTTAAGATTAAACCACACGCTACACAGATTGTAATATATATAAGGGAATCTTAACTATTTTTTTTAAATGTTCACAATATATTGCAATTAAAATAGACAATTCATAACAATTAAACTTTAAAATAAGGCTTAACGAACCCTAATTACTTATTAGATTTGGGGAAGAGGTGGGTCGCCCTTCCCCACCTTTTACGGAGAGACAAGAATGGGTAGCCTTACCCCATAGTGGTCGCCGACGAAAAAGAGGAAGAGTCCTGGCAAATTGCATTGTTGTTCCTTCGACGTATCCCTCCGCGAGTGACCAAATCACCTTCCGGCTAGGGGTGGGGGGAGTGACAATGCATTACGACAAATAGTGCCACACTTCACTACTGTTCGGATTGATAATGGAGGTTATATTGTTGGTATCGAAGGCAACATAAATCATAAAAAAACTATCCTGCATATTAAGGAGTTCATATATGGTGTAACATTAGTCGAAGAATTCATATAACACAAGAAACAACTACAGGCGCTCATCAAGTGGGTTGATAAAGCCGTAAAATTTCGTAGTTTATCCATAATTAAAAGAACTGGCAAAGAAAATAGGTCGTGTGTCAATTATAATGAAATCTCCACAATGCGCGAAAAAAAGCGTCAAGAATATTGGTTGCTGCTACATTCTACCTCTGACTAACGGACATAGTTGGCAGGATCTAAGCAAATATCCTAAAGTATGGATTACGCTTCACTGGTAAATGTGACCTCCTAACTAAAGATAAATTAAGGTGCATTTTCTTTAGTTTATTCCCAAATTATCGTGCAGGTTTATGAAGTATCTCTTGCAAAAGATAAGATAATGGAGCACCTGATTCGTATGTTTTCAAATAATCGTCCTGGATGCTTAATTGCTCAATAAACGCGACACTATATAGTTCGTCAATGAAGCTAAAACTCCCGATGTGGGTGCTTCTTGAGATATATAAATTAAGTACGATTTTCAAAATTCTCAGTGACTCTTGCAACTGATGCCAATCCAAAATAACTTATCCAAAATGGAAGCCGGTCCTGTCGGTGGGGCATTAGAATACGCCGACTGCCCCCCTGCAGAGGGTAAAAGTCCCTCAATGGGGGTCCTGGATATGACCTTAAACTATATCCAGTGGTGAGGCCCCAGCTTGTGGGCTTTGAGGAGTGTGGAGCAACCCTTTAATTACCATTGCTCCCAGGTCCACTCTGACTCGGAGTGGTAGTACCTGTTAGGGTCCCAACTATGGGTTAAATAGAAACTGACGTGAAAACAACAAATATATTCTATTAAAAAAAATTTTCTTCAAAATCTTTGGATTCGGCATTAAATAATCCGAAAAGGGTTGATATGCCGTAAAACAAAAACAACCAACTAATCAACCAACCAACCAAAACGGAAGCCAAAACAAAAAGCTGTAGAAAATGCCGAATGGACAAGTGGATACGCAGGATAAAATTTCACCGAAAACTTTGACGGTCCATAAATTCCAAAAATAAATAAAAAGAAAATCGTTTCAAAGAGATGTATCATTTTGAGGAAGCCAGGTCATATGTCAAAGTAATTGTTAAAGTGTAAAAGACATAGATGTCACATAGCACGATCTTAAGTACATGGAACCTAAAATATTAAGTTTCCTCAAAAAGGTAGTCTGCGATATCTTACCAACACTAGTAGGGAATCTACGTCAATCGCGATTAAGTTAGCTAGTGTGAATTTTGACATATGTCACTCTTAGTGCATGTTAATATTACCCAGATTTGTAAAAGGAAATCGTTTCTGGAGTTAAATGAAAGAAGGCAGTGACAAGGCAGTGACAACAAGTCAAACGCAGTAGACAAAACAAAACCGGACGATGAAACATTTTTTAATCAGTTGGAAGCTATGCGAATGGGACATGCCAATGATGAAGAAAATATGTAATTTAAGCAAGTGTCATCCATGTCTCTGTCCGTCTGTATCACTCATTTCTTAAGTTAGAAAGAATAAGTTATGAGTGAAATAATTTAATAGTTTGCTCTCTTGCTCTCTCTCTCTCTCTCTCTCTCTCTCTCTCTCTCTCTCTCTCTCTCTCTCTCTTCATAACCATAGTTTCTCCAAATAAACCCTAAAGAAAATTCATTATTTATTCGCTAAAGTTAATCAGACAGACCGATTAACAAACACTAGACGAAAAGCAGATTAACTACATCCGACAGATGAAGAACACGTGATAAAAAAACATGAACTACCATATTGTACCTATTTACTATGCATCCCCACGGGACAGAGTTAGACACCAGGGTCGTTTTTTTAACGTGATCTAGCTCCGAACACTGTCTAGATTTATAACTTAACTAGCGTTAAAGCATCAGCATCCGGATATTGTAATTTTTTTCGCTACTTTGAAAAACGGGTTTTGGTACTGAATTAATGGTTCCATTTGAAAAGAAATTAGCTGGAATAACCAGAAGAACTTGGGAAAAATGAATATCTGCGAAAATAATGTAACAAAACTGTCTGAAAAACCAATAGAATCTAGGCAACCATAAGTAAAATAACATATCAAGTTGCTTAATAAAAGATAAGATATTTCAATTAATTGTAGACATAATAAAATATATCTGCTAGCAATTATATAGACTGTTTCGTAAATTTGGAACATACGGAAAAAGTTTACAAAATTTTATCATGTTATTTTCGATTATCTGCACAGCAGATTTCGTGCAGCTCTATGATGCAGATACGTTTGTGCATGTGACTGCAATTTTGGTATGGATTTTTGTATGCGTATGACTGGACTTTTGTTGGTAGATATTTGATGCAGATATATGTGCATTTGTGTATGTTTGCATTGTATTTCAGTATATTACAGCATACATATGTATTTTGGTATTAATATTATATGATTTATATATGTAGGTATAGAAGAATGTCCACGCATACCTACACATATTTATTTGTGATGTGTGAATATTTGTTTTTATAAGTATTTTCATATGATATACACATATTTATATCTGCTTGGCGCTGTGTTTATATTTATCTGTTTGTATATTGATATATATGTTTCATATATAGACATATAAAAAAAAAAGAGGATCGGTGAAAAATATGTCATTCTCATATCTAAATGTATCCATTTAAGTTAAAACAATTATTGTTTGGTATGTTTAGTCTTATAACTCTTGAGTTTACCACAATACATACATATAAAACTCTGTTTTACAGACATTGTTGGCTACATACGTGCATATATTTTTTGTTGAAATTTCATTAGAGGAGCAGCGTCATCGGTCCGGATTTTTTACAGTGAAACCGGAGTTTAAATAGTCATTCTTTTATATAATGTCCTCCTTTTATTTGCAAACGAATGATGAATCATAATAAAATAAGGAAGGAAAAACAAAAGAGAACATGGGTTCAAGTGGTTGGATGGTGAGACCAGTGGATTTAAACATCGAAATTATATTTCCAATAATGTTTGTATAAATAAACATACAATAATTGCTTGTCATAGGGAACTTTTCGATGAACAGCGGAGTTTCAGTTGATTTACATATAGGGTCAATCAATGTATGTATGTATGTATATATATGTATATATATATATATATATGTGTGTGTGTGTGTGTGTGTGTGTAGATAAATGTAGATATAGATAGATACACGCCCAATGTCTATTAAACTATTCCAAAAAAATATAAATCGAACTAGTTCTTAGTAAACGAAAACCTTGTATCATGTAACTTGATCTGTAATTACAAATGTCAGCTATTTCATCATCGCCACTGTACATGCAAAATATTGATAGATTGTTTTTGTACAATGTTTTGCTTTTATAGACATCATTTGCTTTTATAGACATCATTTACTTTTATAGACATCATTCATTTTTATAAATGCATACGTACTTTTGAATATTTCCCCAAAAAAACAACCACACATGGAGTTACACTTTCTAATTAAAATATTGCAAGTAGACATCTTTGAATTTAGTGTGTAACTCTCGTTCTGAAACGAATTATTTGCCAAAAACTGTTAATATGGATTCATCTTTCCTTCTAATATACCATAAAAATCAACTACTAACGTTTAGAGAAGAAATTCATTTTGATGCAAGGGAGATTATTTAGCAGAATATGTAAATAATTATATAAGAATGCAGCTTTTAATTATCTTTCTTAAAACATGTCAATGCGATAGAATAGTATTACATATAATAAGACAAAATAAATCCAATTCATGTTTTCGCTTACAAATCAAAGTGTTTTTTTTCTGTTGTAAACGGCAACGCATCAATTGACATAAAAAAAAAACTGTCGCGACTTAGATGGAAACAATGCGTTCCGTATTTAAAGTACAATGTTAAGCAAATATACCTGAATCTAAATTCCGTATGCGTTAATCATAAAATATAAACATTTTACCATCACTCTAGTAATGAATTATTAAAGAACAGTCACATGACTCTAAGTATACTGGATATAATAATATTATTACTGCTGTAGTTACATATATTTAATTTATTTTGTAGATATATATGTACATATGCAAATATATATGTGTATGTGCGTGTGTTTGTGTGTGTGTGTGTGTGTGTGCGCGTGTGTGTGTATTAATATGAATGAAGTAATGTTATTTCATTTCATTTAATGAAGCTTCTAATTTCGATTTAATTCATTTATCAATTTTCTGGGAGTTTTTAACTTTATTTTATTTTATTTACTAAATTGACCTTATTTTTTTAGATCTTTACTTTATTTTGTATTTTTTAGTAGTTTTACCTTTTATTTTATTTTATTTACTTTATTTTCTTTCAATAAAATTCATTTTTACTTGATTTCATTTTATGTAATTTTATATACTTTTTATTCTATTATTATTAAACTGTAATTTTTAAAGCACAAAACTTATGTATATGTCTTTCTAAGTCATTTTCATGTTGTTAACATATTTTATTTTATTTTAAATATTTTTTTTATTTTAATAAATTGTGTCTTATTTTGATTCATTTCATTTTATATGTTGAGGGTAACACTGAAATCTACATTTAAATATAACAATTTCGATGTTATTTATTTTCATTAAATTATTAATATATTTTTATTTGATTTCGTTGTATTTTAATTATAATTTTTAACTTATTCCACTTTAATTAAAATTATTTCTTGTCATCTTTTGCCACTGTATTTTATATAAGTTTTTCATATTATATATATATATATATATATATATATATATATATATATATATATATATGAATTTTTATTGTTGCACATTTCTTAATTCTAAATAAATATTTGAAAAATCACAAGAAACAAAACAGGATTAAGCCCAGAACTCTAACTCCCGGCGTAGATCCCCATTACCAAGCCTTGTTCTCTAACATAAAGGGTCTACGTTCCAACCATCCAGAGGTTAAAATCTAATTACAAGAGAGAAAACCAGCTTATTGTTTCTGTGTGAAACTAGCATTGGACCAACCGTTTTCCCAAATGCGTTCGCTACTAATGGATACTGTTGTCACATCTGGGCAGGATCTGCTCGGCACATCCTATCCTTCCTCGATAGAGTTCAAAACCGGCTTCGTAACCTAGTAAATGATGCTCTTTTCCCATCCCTACAACCTCTTTCTCACAGAAGAGACATCGCGAGTCATTCTCTGCTCTATCGCTACGTTCATACCAAGTTCTCAACTGAACTCAAATCTATGGGCTCCCTTACTTAACATTTGCAAAAGACACTCGGCTACAATTATAATTTTCCCCCACCCTCTAGCTTCTTTCCCAGAACTGCCTACCTTTCGAACACTGTTTCGCTTGCATGCTTCCTGGTTGAATACCATTTCCAGTTATTATAATGGGTTCCAAGACATTAAGTTTGAAAGATATTATTGCTAACAATGTACTGTTAAACATTTAGGTGGATTAATTTTTCTAATAATTTAATTTAAATATCAGGTTATGATGTGGCATTCCAGGCGGTTTCGGTGAATTTTACAGGAAATTATATTGCCTGAACTTCATCAGTACCATGATCAAGGAATTGATGACTCTTGCAAAAGATTCCAATTGACTATATCAACAGCATCAGTTCTAAGGCTCGAGATTACTCTTTCACAAAGCAATCCAACAGTGTGGAAATTCTGAGCAACATCTGAGAAACCCCTAGTCATCAGGTCACCAATTGAATTTACAGTCTGGCCACATGGCAATTTTGCCATTGAAGATCTCTATTCAATGTTATTTGACCAGTGCTAATGAAAAAGAGATGATTTTAGAAAAGTGCTGCAGACTGATCATAAAATAAACGTGTCCTCATAATAATATTCTCCAAACTGAAAACCCAAAACGTGGTTATCCCGCAGTATTGCAGAAGAGCCAGATTTTCATATCACATTTTTAAATGGAAAGAAAGACGACAGCAGCATTTTGTTTGATAGATAAACCACTTGTTGCAGATTATATGTTTTGTTAGAGATATCACTCTTTTTACTATTCTAAGGGTAACTTATATTAATATCATAATTAAATATTAATAATGTAAAGTTCTAGCGTAGGATGATTTCGGAAAACGATATATAAAGAATATAATTATATTTACAATTTGGCACTTCTACCGGCGCGGGGTGGATGAACATTAACTTCTTTTTTTTCAGCAAATTCAAATTTTATTTAGAAAAAGTAGGCAAGATAAGTTCTGTGTCCGTTTGAATGATTGCTTTCGTGTCAACCTTTCATTGGTTAATTTACGTCTCGTTGCGATTTTTGGATTGCAAATGTTGACTTTTATCATTTTCGATCATGCTGACAACGAATATCACAGTTAAATTTAGGGCTGATAAATTGTTTACTAGATACAAAAACATATGATATTCAACGTAAAACTACTGTAATCCCTGGCAGCCATTTTGTTTTCACCACCGAGTAGATAGTAATGCGCATGAGTGTAACAGAAGCAGACAACGAATAAAATATTTTCCCCCTCCTATGGGAAAAAGGTGTTTATTCCGAAAACTGTTCTTAGCATAAGGAGTTTGGGATGTTTATTCCGAAAGCCGTTCATTACATGGGGAGGTTGAGGTGTACTTATCGGATAAGATTGAGGGTGTTTATTTTGAAAGCCTTTCTTAACATGGGGAGGATAGGGGTGTTTATTCCGAAAGCCGTTCTAAACATAGATTGGTTGGGGTGTTTATTCCGAAAGCCGTTCTTAACATGGGGAGATTGGGTGTATTTATTCCGAAAGCCATTATTAATATAGAGAGGCTGGGGAATTCCTCGATTGCGAAAAATGGCTGCCAGTAATTATATTAAATTTACGTTGGATAACAAATGTTTTCATATCCGATAAAGTACTTATCAGTCCCAAATTAAACTATAATATTCCTAGTCAGCATATCCGAAAGTGTAAAGTCCACATTTCAAATCTGAAGGGTGAGTTGTAATAAATATAAAGAAATACTGAAAATTATTTTTAAATATAATTGAAATTAATATTTGTTTTCTTAAAATTTAATGATCATTTATATTTTTTAGTTATGAAAATTGCTATTTTGTATTAAAATAAATCATTATTTCGTGTTGCCATAATGTATTTAAAAATATTTGAATTCAGTAAAAGTGTAAGGAAAGTTTTTTAAAAAACGTTATAATTTTAGTTTGAAATTAATATTTGTTTATTTAATCGATGCGTGAATAAAAAAGAAAACATATACAATGATGTCTTCGTCTTATTGCTTTATAAAAAAGAACAGGATAAAATTATTCATGGAAAAAAGACATTATTTATAGAAAAAATATTATTATGTAGTCGTATTTGCTTTTATTTCATTATTAATATTTGTTATTTTTATTTCATTTATTTTTATTTTGATTATTTTTTTTTTATTTTACCTCATTAGATGTCATTTTATGTTATATTATTTTTTATTTTTATTTTATGTTTTAAGGAAGACACTCAACTCCACCTTTTAAAGTACCAAATACTAAGTAAACATATGGTCTTAATTGACAACCAATCATCAAGGGAAAGAATAAAAAAGGAACTGAAAAGTAAAAAGGGATCTAAACTACACTTTACCCTAACCCTAAACCTACTTTCCTAAAAGCACTAAACGTTACACCGCCCTACTACCGAACCGGGTGCTTGTAGATAGACAAGGATTGGTCCCGATCTTTCAGCTATGTAAAGCGGAGGGGTGTTTCATCGGAGTTAGTGACCCTTTTTGAAAGTAAAATAAAAAAAAAACGTATTTTATTTGTCAGGCAAAACGATACGCTGATGAGGGGAGCAGCGTTGATTTGGGTGGGCGGGATCGTGACCCTCAGAAGGAAGATATTTTATTGGACGGGGGCAGAATGATGAAGAGTGATTAAATGCCTCCGTGTTCGCGAATTTCTTTATTACATATATATATATATATATATATATTCACATATATACTTGTTTTCAACTGTGTATACATCTCTCTCTCTCTCTCTCTCTCTCTCTATATATATATATATATATATATATATATATATATATATATATAGAGAGAGAGAGAGAGAGGGGTATTTGAAGGCGTTTCTGCATATATAGGCATATATTTAAATATATATGTAATTCTATATATAATAGTGCGTCACTGTATATAAGCATATTCAAACCTCTATACATATAGGTCAGCTGATACATGAAACTATCGAGACACTTGCACATACACACACACACACACACACATACACACACATATATATATATATATATATATATATATATATATATGCAATTATTTTAATATGTATACGTTTAAAAGCTAAAAGCTGACAAACGCGCTCACACACATGTACTATTCACGGACACATATTTTGTTGTTATATTATACGTAGTTGAACTAAGCAAGATCCGAAACGAGGACCCAGAGTTTGGGCCAGAAGTTCTACTACCTAGTCAATTTTCGTATAGTGCTAAATGTGTCGCCTTTTTGTGGATATTATTTACTTTATTTTGTCTGCGATAACATGAAAAGCATATAAATTACAAATATCATCATTATAATATTCTAATATAATATAATATAATAATTCTAATATAATATAATTATAATATTTCGGACAGTCATAGTGTTTTGTATATACCCATATATAGTGGATGACATCATAAAGAAAATGTAATCCATTTGAACATAGATACAGAAATAACCGTGCGCAGTTGTTGACGTCCCAAAATGACGAAGCTAGAGACTTATGAGAGAAAAGATCCTCCATGAACTTTTATCAACCGCATCTTCTACTGCACAAATCATCTAGAATTTCTTCATATAGAAAAAAATGAACCGATCAATATGCACCAGCGACTGTTGAAAGTTTATGAAGCCGATTCAGTTAATGTCAGCAGAGTTAGAAGATGGTTTCGTCGATTACAAAATGGTGACAGAGATGTGTGCTCCTGACGTTCATGCACAGCCACTACTCCATCACTGGTGAAAGTAAATTGAGAATGGTTATGATTGCGTATAAAAAATAAATTAGTGAGCTTAAAACTCCGCTCGTTCTATGTGTATCATTCATGTACCCATAGCTGTTCAACTTTTTAGTAAAAACATAGAATGCATTACTTTTGGAATGATGCTCGTATATAATATTAGTTTAATTTATTTATATATATATATATATATATATATATATATATATATATATATATATATATACTAGACTACCCATGACCCGTTGGGTCAGTATGTTAAATTAGCTATGGAATTAATGTATGAGCGTAACACTTCTAACGTAAAGAAAATAGTTTTTTGTGACATAACAGAAACATTTTTTATGAAAGTATATTAAAATGAAAAAAGAATATAGATAGATTTCTATGAGTCGTTCTGTTTATTATAATTGATTATTTTTGGGAAAAAAAACTTACAGTCATTGAATTATAAGTGGTTTGCCATACTTATAGGTAAATGTGCACTGAACAGATACCGTAATACTTCACGTTAAATTCAAATTTTGATATATCTTTTTTAAATAAAATTGTTAGTTGAAAGTACAGAATAGTTAAAAACACTCTCCCCATGTTAAGAATGACTTTTATAAATAGAAAATGAAAATAAAATGTAACTTTTTTAATTGATTTTAAACAAACATTCATGACCCATTGGGTAAAATATCTATGTTAATAATAGGGTCAATAAAACTAATTAAGACAATGTATTAAGACAATGATGTAAAAAAAAGCAGTAAATATTAACAATTGTTTATTTGGATAATTTAAACGCGAAAAAAAAAGGGACGCTGAAAACGGACACAGTAAAACAATACTTTTTATTTTGCTTATTATTTATTTGTAAAAACAACATTTTCAGGGTTATTTATTTATATTGGTAGTGTAGAAGAAAATGTATGAATGTTTTTAAAAAGAGGTGTATTAAAAAATGGAGAATAATTTTTTTAAAAAAAGGAAGAACGTGGGTAAATCGCCGTTGTAAAATGCTCTTATAGTTGTCAACGGGTCAAAGTTGATTTATTTGTAAGAAAATCACGACAGTATAGTTGTAATACAGAATAGTTGCAAAACATCCCCACCCTTCCCATGTTAAATAATAATTTCTAAATTATAACGCTAATATTTCAGTCCGCAGGTCAAATTCTGCAAAAGTAGCAATTTGTGTTTATTTGTTTACGCTGTTATGGGTTTATGTTTATGTACACATGCGCAACCGGACGTCGTAAACCGGATGTGTAGTTACAACACTCATTGCAAGGTCATTTTAGTTTTATAATTATATAGATATATATCCTAGCAGGAGCGAGGGCTTTGCGCGGGCGTAAAATATACTTCAATATGATATTTTAATTCGTCCAGTAGTATATGTAGTCGTTTTTTAATAGTAAAATGAAAGTATTCGGGTTCCATTAGTTAGAATCGAAATCGTAGCATTCAAAGCTTGTGACGTCATCATTGTACCAACGTGACACGCACATGAACTGGTTAAAAATTAAAAATTTAAAAATAAACTAAGATGAATGTACAAAATGTATTACAATTTTTTTTTTAATTTTGATCCATATTTGACCCCTTAAAAACTGTTTTAACAGGATAAAGACCCATAAAAACGGTCGGTAAAAAGTCTAATCTAGGTCAATTACTTTATTATTTCATTCATTTCTATATATAGTATGATTCTTGCAAAATATACGATTAAGAGGTGACCTCATTACATTAAGGAAAATCAATTTTATAAATAGCGGTATGTTAGTTATTATTAAAAGTGAGAAAATTGTTTTACGTGTTCTATTGTAGTTTGTTATTAAATTTTGATTTATATTGATAACGTATTTATTTTGATTTATTTTTATCGACATCGATTTTTTTAGAAATCCGTTTGTGTTATTTCCTGTTGGCGCCAAATTTTTCTTTTTTTTTTCTTTTTCGGAGGATATTAAAACTAAAAACAATTCACAGACTTTCAAGCATCATTTTTGGAATTAGTTAAATAAAATAATTTCCAACGTTGTAGTCTAGTGAATTTTTATTTTAAAATAGACAAAAATCCAATTCAACTACGATTCTATATTTAAAACAAAAACAAAAAAAAACTTTCATTTACATTTTTTCCCCAGATTTTTTTCTTCACACTTTTTTGACATCGCAACTGTTTTCTTTTAATAACACAATAAGTCATAACTCATCATTTTTATACCATAAAAACGTGTATTTCGATTAACACAAATTCTACTTTGGTATTTTGAAACTAAATTATTTACAGTCTGTTTTCGTTGCAACAGACCGTAAAGATAAATCTTTCTAGACTGAGGCAGCATTAAAGAACTTCGCTTAAACTGGTATATAGTCATAAAAATGTGCTCAATATCGTGAGAATAGCTTCTCTTCGTATTCCTTCTGCTGAAATATCTGGTGGAGAGTTAGTCCCGTACTTCTTTTTGTTTTGGTTGGGGGAGGGAAGGTGATTACACTTTCGTGTTTCCATTCGTTTTTTTTATTTTTGAAATTTTTGTTGGGATAATGACGGAGTTGACAAATAATAATGAAAAACTACTCAATATACTTAGTATAGCAAGTGTGTCCAATCTGAACTTCATGTCGACCCTGGCAACGCTGGGTACCCATGCTAGTATATATATAAGTATACAAAAGAAACTTCTTCTGTGTGTAAGTTCGTTATCTGTGGGCTCGAAAGCCGCAGATTTTTTAAATTTTACACGAATGGTTCTTGATGTGTCTGGGAATGTTCTTACGTAGGTCTTGTACCGGATAAGGATAAGTCACCTATAAATATCCTACAACCAAATATCCTGGGAATGTTCTTACGTAGGTCTTGTACCGGATAAGGATAAGTCACCTATAAATATCCTACAACCATGACAATTATATATTTTAGATATAACATTTTTTTATTTGTGATGACACACACACACACACACACACACACACACATATATATATATATATATATATATATATATATATATATATATATATATATATATAAATGTTTAGAGGTACAGAATTTATATATAGTTTTAAAAATAATAGGCGGAAGTTTCTCGAGAGCTCTTTCGGCTATCATCTCGTCAGGAGAAAATCGATAGTGAACAAAATAATATTGTGCCGAAAAATAAAGAGTTCTAATGGGGAACTTATTAAATGTGCCAAAAGTACGGGGACATTAAAATAAATTTATTAACGTTTAAAAAGGATTAAAATATTGGCACAACGAGGGGGAAAAAAAACGGGAGAAAAGATTCAAAGTTCCCCAAAGAGAAACAATGCGTTTGGTGTTTCTTTTTGCCGGCACAAAGAAGGTTGACGCACCGCAATAGAGACAGACTCCAAAATCTTTAAATGCTTTTTGGAGTCCGCTCTATGTAGAACCTCGAACCAATCTATTTTATACCTATCGGCACAGCACGGGTTGTCAACCAAATGCTGGCCAATAGCAGAGTCCAAGGCTGCAGAAGGAGGGAGATAACCAGACCCCATCCTCCGTTGTCTGATCTTCGATGGAACATGCTGGTTTATACGAGTCAAAAGGTGCAAGGATGTTCGCCCAACATAACCAGCATCGCACTGGCATCTAAACTGATATACAATGTTACTATTTTGGATGTAAGGCAAACTATCCTTGCGAAAAGACGGAAAAGCAGGTCTCGTAGTATATACCAAACGCAAGGACACAGAATTAAAGCAGTCGTAAATACTTCTGCGAATCTGTTTGGAAAGTCTATTACTCCCCTCCCCAATCCACGGTAATTTCAAATAAACCGGGCATTTCAAGGGTCCAAACTTTTTAGGGGACTTAAAATCCGCAACCTTTTTGAAAATACAGTCATCAATAAGGTCAACAGGATAACCATTAATGGTGAATATTTCCCTAATCTTATCGAGTTCGGCATCTAATCTGTTAGGCGAACAAATCATGAGGGCTCTATGTACCAAAGTATTAATTAGGCCGACCTTACGTGATTTTGGTACAAAAGACAACCAGTTCACATATAGGCCAGTAAATGTCGGCTTTCTATAAATTGTAGTGAGAAAGCCCCCCCCCCCCTTGAGCGTTCAATAAGAACATCCAAGAAAGGAAGCGGATTGTCCTTCTAACTTTCCATAGTTAACTTAAGAGCCCCATGTAAGGAATTCAACCTATTAAAAAGTATCGACGCTTCACTTTGCGATGGAAAAATAGCAAAAGTGTCGTCAACATATCTGAAATATGCAGTGGGTTTAGTTGTAGAATTAAACATAACGGATTCATGGTACCCGACGAAAATATCCGCTAAAGTTGGGGCCAACGGACTCCCCATTGAAACCCCGTCAACCTGACAGTAAATAATATCACAAAAACTAAACTCCACGGATTTAGTACACATTAAAATGAGCTCAATAAGAATCTCTTTAGAAAACCGTGGAGCATTCAGGCGACTATCATATAGAGCGTCGGTACATATGCGTATAGTTTCATCCAACGGTATGTTGGTAAAGAGACTAGAGACACCAAATGAGCACATAAAAGACCTCTCTGCATTTGAATCCAACCCACGTACACAATCAATGAACCGAAAATAATCTGGGATACAATGCGTGGTGTATAACTCACTGAACATAACATATATTTATATATATATATATATATATATATATATATATATATATATATATATAAACTGTGTCCATCGCTTTATTGCAGATTACAAAATAATCAATATTTCAGTAAATATAAGTTATAAATTATAAAAAGCTGAAAATTACACCATCCAAGGACTGTATTAAGGTGAGATAAATCCTAAAATTTCATCAAAATTCATATTATATTTAAAAAGTTATGTTATTTTTTTAATATTCAAGGAATTTTCACCGTCTATCGCTTTATTGCAGGTCTCATAAAATGCAAAAAAAAAGGACGTTTAACAGCTACCGAGAAGCAGAGGATTATTGCAGGACTAGCAGAAGGACTCTCGGTCATAAATTTAACCACAGAACTAAAAAGGGATCCCCGAACTTTAGCTACATTCGTCAAGAACCCCAACATCAAGTCCAGGAAAGATAAGGGCACAAGGAGGAACCTTTCTGATCGGGATCTTCGAAAAATTCGTAGAGAGATTGTGCGCAACCCAAACAGCACCAGTGCAACAATTTTTGCGAGGGCTGGAGTCATACCAAGGTCCAGACAAACCCGATGCAATGTACTGAATGAAATGGCAAGGAACATCAATCCTATTCCAAGGCCTCCATTGAGCCAAACCTACAAAGAAAAACGATTGGCTTGGGCACAAAAATATATGAAAATGGATTGCCAAAATGTTCTGTTTACAGATGAGGCTCGTGCTACCCTTGATGGACCGGACGGATGGGCCAAAGTTTGGAATCCAAATGGAACTCCAACGCCTTATAGATTTCGTCGCCAACAGGGAGGTGGAGGCATAATGTTTTGGGTGGGAATTATTGGGGATAAGCTATGTGGACCATTCCGAGTGCCAGAAGGTGTCAAGCTCACCAGCAATGCCTACACTGCCTTTCTAAATGAGAATTTGTTACCATGGCTAGATGATCTTCCCTTGTCACGTCGTTTTAAGATTATTTTTATGCATGACAATGCCCCATCTCATGCTGCTAGGGCAACTACATCCTTCATTGGATCTCAGGGCTTTGTTGGAGAAACCCTCATGTCCTGGCCACCGTGTTCTCCGGACTTTAACCCCATCGAACACCTATGGTCAATATTGAAACGAGGAGTTTATGAGGGAGGAGAGCAGTTTTCTTCGAAGGATGCCCTTTGGAACAAAATAGTCGACGATGCCAGAACCATTACTCCATCTCAGATCAAACAATTGACCTCCTCGGTGGACAAAAGGTTGTTTAATGTAATTTCAAAACTTGGGGGATATGTGGACAAATAATTCGTTTGTTTGACACTCAGCCCTCGGGATGTGCCTTTGTTTTTATTAATTTTCCCCAGAAAATGTGTTCAATATAAATTTATGATGCTTTGGTATTGTTTTATTGAGCTAAAACATTATCTTAGAAGTCTTGCAATAAAGCGATGGACGGTGAAAATTCCTTGAATATTAAAAAAATAACATAACTTTTTAAATATAACATGAATTTTGATGAAATTTAAGGATTTATCTCACCTTAATACAGTCTTTGGATGGTGTAATTTTCAGCTTTTTATAACTTATATTTACTGAAATATTGATTATTTTGTAATCTGCAATAAAGCGATGGACACAGTTTATATATATATATATATATATATATATATATATATATATATATATATATACATATATATATATATATTCGAGTCTATGTAAATACAGATTTACCCAAAATGGTGCAGGATGCAATCCCATTGAGTTACCTATAGTTGGGAGTAATATTTGATTTCCTATCTAAAGTAACATTCTTTAATAAGATGACTTATAAGTATTTAAACAATATCTTCGGAAACACTATTTTTATATCATTACACACAGGATGAGTGCAGGATATATACAGTGATAATGATAGAAAAAGAAACATCAATATGCAAAAGTAATAAAATAAAAAATACACTTTAAATATGAAAAAAATATCTACCATTAATGTGATCATGAATAATTGGAACCCTCTAAATAATGATTATAATAATACATGCATTTCATTTATATATGCATATATGTATATATATATATATATATATATATATATATATATATATATATATATATATATATATATATATATATATATATATATATATAATTTTGCAGCGAGTCGTTACCTAACATGTCTGGATAAATATGATTGAGCTTTCATTCTATCGGATTCTACTGGTAATTCGAGAATGAAAAATACTCGGAAATCTGAAAAAGAATGAAAACTCAATCATGTTAAATTAGACATGTAACCCTGTTCGAAAGCATTCTTTATTTTAAATTGTGAAATTATAAAAGTAAAATTAATACGTCAGCTGACCAGTTTCGAAGCTCGCTAAATATCCAAAGCGACAAAGAAAAGATCAGTTTCCTCCTTTTTCCCCCTGCTTTTTCATCTCCGATTCATAGTCCCCCCCCTTTTTTTCTATTTAAAACGTATATTATCACCGTTCATTCTGTAGGCTAGCAACTTAACTTGGCAATCTACATACGAATTTAAGGAAAGCTAAATGCCAGGTCAACAGATATTCATAGTAAAATTTTAGGAAATTTTTAACAACTCTAAATTGAAATGCTGCATTCACGTTAACGTTTCGGTTGTCTGGACGAATGCTGTTGCTATTAAAGAAATATGGAGTGCGGATCATTTTTACAAATCAGTGTAGATGGGTGAGTCATCTCATAAAAACAAAGAAGTTGAATAAAAACAGAACGAAGATGATCTTGAAAAAAAAGTTATGGCTTTATCAAAAGACATAAGGAATCCCGTTTTGCCCTCCTGTTCGCTTCTTATAAAAAAAGAAAGCCCCATTGGCATTAACCGGGCTCACCGACCCTTACGTATCCATTTACAAAACCATCACCGAAAAGATCAACTGAGCAAAAGGAATGGTGGAGCCATCGTTATTATTATTCGTATTTTTATTTATTTTGTTGTCCCTATGTTCATTTTTGAGGCTGACGTTGGTGATGGTTTTGATTCCGTCGGTGTAAAAGAATCTCGGACCTTTTGTTCCGCGAAAGACGATTTGTTTTTCAAACGCTCTAATTACACTAATGGAAATATTGTGATACCCTTTTCTCAGCCTGCCATGGGACACAGGGGTAAGGATCGTATCCTTAATTTCTTCGTTTTTTTTACCTACAGGAGGGGGACTTTGATAGTAAGAATGGCATGTCAAGAAATGGAACACATTAAGACGTAGTAATAAGACGCAGATCTTTAAAAGATTCTTGTATATATATATATATATATATATATATATATATATATATATATATATATATATATATATATATATATATATACTAGAATAATACCCGTCTGAGATGAATAAAATTATTTGGCCAAACAAAGCAAGACTTTAATGTATTTTTTCACAAATATTAAAATCAAAATATACGGCTACTAACAATTGTTATTCCAATTTTGATCAGAACGCATTACCTAATTTTAATTCTAGAAAATGTCTATAATAAAAAGCTTCAGCTGAAGGTTTTAGAAGAAGTTAAAATTTGCTTAATTGCTGCACAATTGTGATGAATCAAATTTAATGCGAATCTGAAATATTTTAATCTTCGATTGGAGATTGTTCCCATATGATGTCTTCTTAAAACCTTTTAAAATATTCCAAAGAAACTGAAATTTGAGGAACTTTGTTTAATTATTTCTAATGTTTCTAAACAAATCCAATGCAAACATTTTTGAATATTTGAATTTTTAAATGAAAAACAACATGCGATTTGTATTAGTAGGACATTATATATTTCGAGTCTGAGACTTATTGAGTGTGGTGTTATGTAGAAGAGTAGATCCAAATAAACGTCTGGTATGGGTCAGGTTCACGCCTACTAGAGGGCACAATGTCGGCACATTGGAAACTAACAAGTTTGATTTGAAATGTACTAAAACCGACATGTCAATCGTAATAATTTAGAAAGCGTGAGTTTTGAGTGAGGTTGATATTGTAAGTTCAAATGGGAGCAATCAGATCAGCCACGATGCCCAGAACAAACAACATCGTATAGTCTACAAAATCAAAGAAAGATTCTATTTTATTCTTTCCAATTATATATATATATATATATATATATATATATATATATATATATATATATATATATTATGCTTACTATAATAATTAAATACCTACAGACACTAGTGTTTCATCCTTTCGGGAATCATAAGTGCAGGGTGTTACGATCAACGCCAGTCGAGAGATTTGAACCCTGGCAACAGAAGTCATGTTTCATGTTTTGCAAGAACCCGAACCATTCGGCTACCGACAACCGCGAGAGATACAGTTGAAATTGAACATTTATTTTTTAAATGCATTTTACGTCAGTCAGAGTGATATAGTCATTATATGACGGTGTACGCAAATGAGCTAAGTTGACCGGCTTATTGCAACTGAAAGTGGTCAACGATAAGAAACAAGTTTATTAAAGGGGCTAACATAATTATTTCCTATAATAATTAAATACGTACATACACTAGTGTTTCATCCTTCCGGGAATCATCAGTGCAGAGTGTCACGATAAACGCCAGTCAAGAGATTCGAACCCCGGCAACAGAAGTCATGCCTGGCTTCATTAGCAAGGACCCGAATCATTCTGCTACCGACAACCGCGAGAGATACAGCTGAAATTAAACATTTATTCTTTTTTTAATGCTTTTTACGTCAGTCAGAGTGATCTAATCATTATATGACGATCTACGCATATAAGTAAAGTTGACTGGCTATATATATATATATATATATATATATATATATATATATATATATAAAGAGAGAGAGAGAGATATTCGTATTTATTTTTATTAGAATTTATTCAGCCTTTTAAGCTGTTTTTTCTAAAATTATCATGTTGTAGATAGCTCGACCAGTTATGTGCCAGTTAACGATTGTAATAAAACTATCACTAATCATATTAAGATAATGCTGCCCAGTATATATATATATATATATATATATATATATATATATATATATATATATATATATATATATATTAGATAAAAAGTATTAGACATAGGTTTGGACTCAATAGTTTATATGCATTAAAGATCATTTTCGAATTTCGAATGTCATGAATACATTAGCCTTATTGAATATACAGCGTTCTCCACGCTATTTCGTCCGTGTGAAAATGATGATGTGTTTTGCTTATTATTTTTCTTAATTCAATTGGACGTTGATTGTTTTTAATTTAAAAGACAAATTTATGTTTTCTTTTATCTTGTATGAATATTTACTTTCAGTCGAAATTTGATTGTTAACGTAGTTTAAAAATAAACAATTTTAATTCTAAAGAAAATGATTTTATTTGTATATGTGAATATATGTACATATATGTGTGTGTATTTCAATCTTGAAATTGATTTCCGAACCGCAGTAAAAAGCTTTCAAAATGACCTTACAATTGCAACTCTCACAAATTAAATGACAACATAATAAAAAAATATCTACTAACGAATGAAATATATTGTCGGATAAAGTACGTACTCTATGAAATCCATTAGAATGCCAAGTCTATATTCTGAAAAATATAGATAGAAATTTTTCCTAATTGACTGGTTGTTTAGGATAAAATATATATTCTGTAGGACGACTACTTTATCCCGTTGCGTCACCATACATCTTGTAAAGACTACCTTAATTTAACAACATCTACAAAAAACATAATTGCCCTCTTTTTAAATTACAACACATTTTAGTTTATAACATGAAAATAATACATTATGAAACCATCTTATAAAAATTAAAAACATTCGAAGTTATATTTATTTAAACCTAGCAATCTATAATTATGTATGAAACCAGTAGCAATATTTTAAAATGCTTGACGTAATACATTTTTATCACGTGACGTTAATTTAAATTGTTAACGTCTCTCCTGGAGCAATGCCAGATCGTTCGTTTGACCTCTAACTTACTTTATGTTATGTTTCTCGACTATCCTTTGACATTCTCCTTTGTCTAGCCGTTTAGTTCATTTGCTTTGCAAGCTGAGGATGATTCAACGACGATTTTTTTAACACAAAAAGATCATTACAAAAATTAAAAATATTTTAAAAAGTATAATTAAACAGGTGAATTCTGTTATTTTTAACTATGTTTCATAAATATATATATATGAAATATTTTTTGATAAATATTACCAATTATTTGTCCATAAAGACACTAGTTTTTTTTTATATTTACGCAGTCATCAGTGTAAAAATTGATAATTACTGCTGGTCTTGAGATTCAAAACTCAGTTTCAAAGCCATTCTTATTTCATAGGATAATAGCTTTCCTTACGTCCATCTGTAATTAACACAAGCATGGAAGGAAATTAACGTCTATCAATGGCATATGGGCGATCATTTATAGTAAAATGTCGGAGAGTATTCAACGACCGGAAGGCAGAATTGTTACAAGAATGGCTCCCCTTTTCTTGTAAGTAAGAAAAACATTAGATAAGTGAAAATGAGATTAGGATAGACCGAGATTCGAACCTTTTAAGCAAGGTTCAGAAATAAATCCCGAAAGGAATTTCGCATTGTTCAGTTTCACATAAAATAGTTAGATATGTTGTTGGAAAAGGACTTTTAATTGTTCAATTCTTTTTTATGAAAACTGAATTAAAATAAGGTCAGAGAAAATAAAGAACAATGCAATTTAAATATGTTGAAAATAGGTTACGAAAAAATAGGAGTGAGAACGTTTTGTCTACAGAAATGGTTTGGAAACGTGAAAAACTACGCATGTTCAAGCCACGTGGGTCGCTCACATTTTTGGACACACGTATGACGTCATGGCAGAAATAAATTCTCAATATAGAAGCAAGAGTCGAAGATGAGTTAGACAGAGTTGGAGACGAAGATAGGAGACAGAGCTTACATGGTCAGAGGAGGGTCCCTTTGGAAGCGAGGGAGAAAGTTTTAATCATGTAGTCGACTTTGAATTCCTGGATGTCATCATCATTTCGACCGGTCAAATGGAATAAAAGAACATCTCATATTTTTGTAACTGCCGTCTTTGTGTCGTATTTCTACCAAATTGAAGGTAATATGAAATCATCGTTATTAACCCATCTTATATCATGAGTAATGAGTATCCTCCCCTCTCTGTGTTATAAGAATGATTCTTCCCTGTTATAAAAAACACTCAAGAACTGTAATTTGTATGTCTCTCTCTCCCTATCACCATCGTATATATGTACCTGACATCTTAAAAAGACCCCAACTACACAACAGAATGTTGCATTCGTACTAGCATTACGCTTTTTTCTTAATTTACTGAATAGGGCTCAACTTTAATTTCCTAAAGAATATTTATAAATAAAATATTTTTCAAATAAATATTAACAATTATTTTTATGCCTACAGACATAAGTGTTTCATGCTTCTATTATCATCGGTTTAGGAAGTGATAATTACTATTGGTCAAGAAATACGTACCCAGTAATGAAGCCACCTTTTACTTTGAACGCTAGTATTTTACATATATATATATATGTGTGTGTGTGTGTGTGTGTGTGTGTGTGTGTGTGTGTGTGTGTGTGTGTGTGTGTGTGTGTGTGTGTGTGTGTGTGTAGGTAGGTCGGTATGTCGGTGTACGTGTGTGTATTTATGTAGTTAGAGTGAGAAAAAAATGAAAGAGAGAAAAAGATAAAGAGAGATGAGGAGACAGTTACGGCCAGTTCGCAGATATAGAAAAAGAATGCATTACCCTTAAATAAAGAGACGAGGGAATGCATGGATGTCTGCTGGCATCTGCTCGCTGCCTTTATTCATCTTCGTTATGTAAATATAAGACACTTCAAGTAAAATAAACAAACCTGGTTATTCTCCCTCGTAACTAAGTAAGCAGTCTTTTATTTTGAAGACAAAATACTAATGGCTCTCAACATCTGTATAATGATGATATTATCTCTTGACTATTGCTGCTCATCATATGTTTAATACGAGCTGACATAGTCATACTAAGAAAGGTTAATAAATAATTGTTAACCCAATTGTGGAAGGCTTTCTAATGTTTAAAGTTCTCATGTGAAGCTTCGTTTTTTTTTTTTTTTGTAAAATCTGCTTGTTATATTTCATTTTCAGTATTAAGTTTTTTCCTGATCTATCTCCCTTTATTCAAAATAGCAGCCTCAGTGTAGATGAACTGGCCAAATAAAACAGTCAGTTTGAAAACAAAAGATAATCGCCAACCTAATAGGTCCCGAACTGTCAGCTAGGCTTTAACCTTTGTCCTATTGACGAAATATTGCATCCCTTTGCCTAGTTTACAAGTATTTTCATGGTAGATGCTCTGATAAGCCTTTGTATCCCCTCGACAAACCCGACAAGCAGCAAAATCCCACCCCTACACAGTAGAGATCCCCGGATATCAGAAAGCCTTCTACTCAAATAGTTTATTCCCCAAAACTGCTTGACTTTGGAATTCACTTCCAGGTACCTACGACCCCGAGTGTACTGATATGCAGAAGTTCGAGTGTAATGTAAACAAACATCTAGCTGCTCAACTCCCTACATAGTATGCCTGCAACTTATGTCCCTGATAGTAGCCCTCTACATCAAAGTTGCACTGTGCCTTGTTTGGGTTGAAAATGCGATTAAAAATTAAAAGAACAACAACGTAAATAACTATATTTTCTTTTAATATAGTATTATGAAAATCTATTCTATTCCCTTAGTATATAGACTCTTCGTGACTCCATGAATTGAGTTGTTAGGATCAATATGCAGAAATAAAAAAGAGAATCGAATTATGAGACCAGCCTCTGTCAAACCATCACATCCGTAGTTTCTGTATTTTCTGTTAGTACAATTGCTTAATTACATTTCCTGGTCCTTGAAGGCTAGAATAACTAAGATAATACGTATAATTCAATTAATTTGGACTTTGAAGTTTATAAATGGATCATCTTTTTCGAAAAACACCCGTCTAGCTGAAACCACTCTCAATAACTTTCCCCACTCTTTAACAGTGCCTAAATCAAAACGTAGATTCCACGAACAATGCTTCTTTCTTAGAACTGCACGCCTGTGGAACTCTCTTCCGTTTGCCCGTTTTCCCAGCTGACTACAACTTGGTTGCCTTCAAGTCCAACATAAACAAATTCTTGATGAACCGCCTCCTTAAGTAATCCAATATGCCAAATTTCCATTAATAAAAACTACTGCGATAATGTCCCATTGATTACTGCATACTAGATAACTCTTATCCTCGAGTAGCCTCATAGCCTTGATAAGTGGTGACTCCTATGTAAAAAACTGACTAAGAGCCATCACGTGACCTATTTTTTAAAGCTGGTTTTGACTTATATTTGTTCTTATGTTGTATTCTAATATATGAGAATACTCTTTTACCCGACAATATTTTTCGACACTTAGAAAAAAGTACTTCAAGGTGGGTACTCGTGCCAAAAACTTTTACGTAGTTCAGGGGTGAAAATCTACTACTAGTGCAATCATTTTTTTTAGTTTGGCTGAGTTTTGTGAAAACTTGCGCGACACTATTTTTCGGACATGACAAAAAATCCTATTTATTAAGAACTATATTCATGTATATGTTTCTGTATTCAAATTTTCTGCTTGTACACTTAGCTGTCATCATTAGAATCAATTATCTGTTCTATTCTACTGGCAAAACAATTAAGTTTAATGAGGTAAAATGCTTTCCAAAGAAGTCGTTTATTTGGCACGGAAGAAGCAGAAAGATGGCTTCAGCATCAGAAGAATCATCATGGATTTGAAGCTGTCGAAATCAACGGTCGAAAATATGCTGAAGACAAACTCCGAGCGGAAAAAAAGAGAGAACGAAAAAGATCAATTGGCAAGAGGACTGAAAGGAGAATGAAGAGGACTGTGACACGGCTTTTGACATCTGGAGAAAAAGTTACAGGAAGAAAAGTGAAGGAGAAATGTGAATTAGATGTAAACGTCCTAAAAGTACAAAGAACGCTGCATAGAATTGGTTTGAAATATTCAAAGGCTAAGAAAAAAGTTACACTAACAAAGAAACACGAAGGAGCAAGACTGGAGAGTGCTAAAAGGTGGTTAAGAAAGTATGTTGACTTTAAGAAGGTTATATTTACTGATGAGAAGCGTTTCAAACTTGATGGGTCCGATGGATGGTGTACTTGGTCGAGGTGTGAGCCTGTTGTACTGAACAAACGACAGATGGGAGGAGGAGGAGGAGGAGGAGGAGGAGTTATGGTTTTGGGTATGATCTTTGCTAATGAAAATATATGATTTGAGTTGCTGAAAGTACGACAGAACAGCGAAAGTTTCAAACAGTTGCTAGACGAGAAAGCCCTACTAAGGATAAGAAGAGAGATGGGGAATGATTTCGTTCTACAGTAAAACAATTACAGCAGCCATGTGTCAAAACTCATGAAAGAATGGATGGCTAAAGTGAATATGACTACTTTGGAATGGCCTGCAAAAGTCCAGATCTAAATTTAATGGAAAATGTTTGGGAAATGCTTGCGGAACTTGTCTATGTTGGACCTGAAATAATGAAAGAGGCTCAACTATGGAAACAAATACTAGATGCCAAAAAACAACTAATAGAAACGCGTAGAGATGTTATTGTGCATATGTTTGATCATTACGAAGAGAGACTGTTAAATGTAATTTAGAAGAAAGGTGATATTACAGATGTCCGAAAAATAATGTCGCGTGTGTTTTGTAAAAAATGATGAAAATTAAATATTTTTCCTTACCTAATCGATTTTCTTTCATTTTTATAACAGGTATTGTCTTTATATGTTTATACTATTATATTGAAGGAATTTCGCCACTCTATTGTACTCGGAAAGTCGAATAATAAAGTGTCTGAAAAATACTGTCGGGCCCTTGTACAAGTAGATGACACAGATAAAAATATATTCGATTTCTGCTAACTTCGACTGTGCTGACATACTAAAAGCAACACATGATCGTTTGTTTTATATAAATGTTCTTGTTTTGTTTTTTTCCGTTGCATTTGAATATATAAGATTGAAATTGTAAGTTATCACGCTTAAAAAATGTTTTTAATTTCATTCCTGGGCTACACCAATTATTTATGCGATATATTTTTCTAATTATATAGTAGCTATTCCAAATAAAAAGTCATCTTATCTCTAAAGTATGTGATATTTCGCTTTCAAAGTTGCCCTTTTAAAATTTGAAAGTGTAAAGGTGTAACAAAAATACTATTAATAAAATCTATAAAGCAAACTGCATCGGTTTTTATAAATGAATAGAGGGGACATGATATAAACTTAAAAATATTATAGGGGTAATAATATAGAATTTAAACCGCATATAATAATACGTAACGGGATTAACAAAAAAAGTAAGGCATATATGTGGTAGCATGATAACCAATTTCCTACGAATTGTTATAGTCTTTGGGTGTTTTCCTTGTTATGCCGCCTCATATCTTCGGAAAGATACCCAGACTCAGGTGTCTATATTGGATTTTTGTCCACTGTTGTGTTTGTTCGGTAAGTTGGCTACGGGAATGCCATGCTGCAGCAAACTCTGTGTCACTCCTCCAGGAAAATCTAGAAGTAGCTGCCTGAGAATTTTCAAGACCACACCAATCTCTTAATCTGCTCTTGTCAAAGTGCATGTCATTCCGTCCCACCTCTCCGGAAGGATGCAATTCAGTGTTTTTATCCACTGTCGTGCTGATTCAAGAGGGTGGCTGCTGTGGGAAAGTCATGGAACAAGTTCGATACAATTTTGAGAATGTTTTTATTTCTTTCGTTTTCGAACAATTCGGATTGTTTAAAAACGGTTAAGTGCAACGAATAGCTGTGTGCTATTATTGGAGTTAACAGCTTGAAACCATTCATGGTTGGGATATTAGAAGAGAGCAACCTGCATCATGATTTACGCCAGATTTAAAAATTCAGACATCTTACCTGCAGTTAAGTGCTTCTTGGATCATTTGAAGAGGATGACATATGAGTGACTGGGGTCAGGAAGCAATGGATTGCAGGAGGCATAATAGCGGGCGTTCTAATGAAATAGAAGCTGCAACAAAATCCAGGTAACACAATGCGGACCTTGGCAAGGGAGATTATCATTAAGGTGATTGTGAAGGGTATCTGCTGCCTAACATACAAGGGACTTAAAAACAACTACTCACAATCAATTCCGAAGAAAACCGCTTTACAAAAGCCACGGAATTCCTCAACCAGGTGCTTAAACAACCAGTTTAACACGAGACTTTCACGACTTTATCAAGCTCAGAAACTCGTTGAACTCAGTATAGAACGATACCAACCGTGTTGGTTTCATCACGAAGAACGAATTCACTGCCAGGATCAAAACTTGCAGGTTAATCTTTTAAGTGATGCTCTTTGAATTTTGAATATGCATCAATTATTGGCCCGGATATGACGGTTGTCCTTTCATTTAAAAAAAACACATTAAACACATTGTATTTTACAAAATAATTATAAAATGTATATATTGTATTATACTATAATTACATACTAATTATATCTGTAGAGTTGAAAAGCCGGCGCATTTTAATTGTGTTTATTTAGTATTATAACTTAATGTTTCTAAATATTTAGAAATGCTAAAGTGTCGGCCTGGTTCTTCTATCAAGAAGAACTCTCACTGAAAATGCAGACACAACAGTTTGCAATTCGAATTGTTAACTTTTACAAACGCACATTTGCCCAAAGCTAAATACAGAATTCATTTTTCTTCTTTTTTATAACATTTGGTTGTTTTTATACAAAATTTGTCAGTTGTTATGGGGGTCGGGGGACAAAAGTAAAGAAGGAAAAAGATTGTTCCATTTTGTTTTATGGCATTTTATCTAAATAAAAATGCGATCAGGTTTCTTCCTTGGGTTTGAGAACTTTCACGAAAGCCTGTTTCCAGGATTGCTTATGTATACAGATATCCACATCCTATATACCAACCAAGTATACACATACACACACACACACACACACACACACACACACATATATATATATATATATATATATATATATATATATATATATATATGCGTGTGTGAGTGTGTGAATGTGTTTATATATATATATATATATATATATATATATATATATATATATTACATTCATTTTTTAAGTGCTTTTGGATTAGATATTATAATACGCTAAACCTAAAGTCTATGTAAATATTAGTATCAATATCTATAAGACAATCCCAAGCGGATAAAAAAACTCAGTATCCGAGAATGGAAATTTGAATTAAATTATGTAAAAAAAAAAATTACAACAAATTTATTGTTTGGCAAAGAATACAAACTTTACATTTTTGTATCTTTCATTTACACACACACACACACACATATATATATATATATATATGTGTGTCGTAGTAAGTTATAAACATATATATGGCAATTAAGCTACACAGAATATTTAATCATTTCCATCCACGCTAGGATTCGTCAGGCTTATATATATTTAAACAGCGCGTAGAAAATACAATTTTCATAAGTTTCACAGACTACGAATAGGGCCTTTTTTTATTAATACAGCGGGTATTCAGTTTTTATACGCCAATACCGAGGTCGAAACAATTATACGCGTAGTGTTACCAATAAAAGACTAACATTTTGAAAATGAGTAAAAATCTGTAAATATTTAACATGATATCTACAAGAAAAAATATTTATAGCCATAGTATCGCACTATTGGCCTATCTAAATGAGAATTTTATTTACTCATATGTAATTAATATCTCAAGTAGTTAAATTACACACACACGCACACACGCACACACACATGCATATATATACATATATATGTATATACATACATATATATATATATATATATATAATGAATGAATGAATGAATTAAAAAATGAATGAATTTAATGGATTTAACGACGTCATTAAGAGTGCTCAATAAAAGAAGAGCAAGATATATTTTTATTTATATAAACAAATTTACATTGTCGCGACACTGGATATGCTAATGTTTCGGACAAATGGTCGGTTAAAACCAGAAATCCTCGTCAGGCGAATTCAAGATTTTGAGGATGTTTCTTCTGTGGAAAACAACTATTTTATAAGTCGCCTGACGAGGACGTGTTTTAACTGACCATTTGTCCGAAACATTAACATGTCCAACGACCATGTAATATACTAGCAAAAGTACCCGTCGTTGACTGGGTTCAAAAACAGCCTACAGAAAATGGACTCTGATTTATGAAAGTATGATATGTTATGAAAAGGAAGGGTTGTAAAGAGATAGCTTCGAATTTGGGGGGGAGTATCAAAACCAAAGCAAAATATGATGAAAGTAAAAATAAAATAGATAAACCCCATAATTTATTATGCCATACATGTTCAAACTGAAACACTTATCACAATATTCTGCGGATCTATATTAAAACCTTGTTAAACTTTGTGACATATTTCCATTCTGTGGAGGTCAGGCGTGAACGAACACCCCATAATTTTATTATACAATATTTTTCCACACTGAAACATAATTATCAAAATATACTTACGCAGATAGATATGAAAAGTCTTTATTAAAGTGTGTGCCTATTTCCATTCTATGGAGGCCAGGCGCGAACGCAGGCCCCACAATTTTATTATACCATCCCTATTTAAGTTAAAACATACTTATCAAAGTATTATTATGTGCAGCTATATCAAAAACACTTATAAACGTTTTTTTTTAATTTTTTAATTTTTTATTTCCATACTTTGTGAACCAGGTGCGAACGCAGACCCCACAATTTTAATGAACCCCCGTTCTATCAGATCAAACACACCCATTCCTGTGTCTCGATACATCTTCTATCATTATATGTAATCAGTTTTTTAACATAGTCAACCATATATTCGTGACCAGACACACACACACGTACGCACGCGCGCACAGACATTCAACTTTATATTATATTATATTATATTATATATATATATATATATATATATATATATATATATATATATATATATATATATATATATATATATATATGGGGGGATTTTCCTCCTATTTTTACTATATAAACATCAAAACGCGTTATGCTTATTCAATTTCATGATACAAGATAAGATGTTGAAATACCGTATATATAGCCATCTGCAAACACACAGTTTTAGATATTCTTGATTTTCATTAAACAGTTTCTAATGAGGTCATACTGTGCTTTTTTATGTTTGTAATTTTAATTGTCATATTTACTTAGATGTACTCAATAGTTTCCGCGATACTGAAACATTAAATTTCATCCGGATGCTAAGAAGGGATACTTAACTTTGATCTTAACTAGTAGGATAATGAGCTATAAAAATGTTTGCTTATAGCTAATAAACATTAATTTAATCTATTATTGTAGTATTTTAAGGGGTAGCTAGCATGATATCGGCCCCTTTGTTATTAGACCATCATTCCACTCCTTTTTTAAAAGGGTTGGCGTAGACCTACCAAGTATTACATGTTATTTGGGAAAGAATAGAAGGTAGTATCTGTTCTCTTATCATCACAAGCATATATTTTCATTATATATCTGTATTACTCCTAGTCATTACTTCTCAGGAGTAGTATAATATACATTCATTCTTCTTTTTTTTGTGGGAGGAAGATAAATTGTATTCTTTCCATTGCTATGATATCATCCGTTTTGGTTTTCAGAGGTGATAATGTTTTATTTGTCATGATACCTGTCTATAAGAGGTCAGTATAATAAATGTTGGTTCGTTAACATACTTTCAGTTTTAAAAAATATTACAGCAAAGGGACCATATATTTTTGTAGTATATATATATATATATATATATATATATATATATATATATATATATATATATATATATATGGTAAATTTACTTACCTTTAATACTTTACGGTAATTAATTAAACTTACCAACTCACATATCTAACATTACTCTGTGTTACATAACACAGAAGTCAATCGTCGTATTTATCAAGTTGTAAATAATAACCAGTAGAAGTAGTGAAAGCAATATCTGCTTATTATCTCTTAGGGCGTCAAACCCGGTGTAATGTTGAGGCATGTCAGGAAATTTCTAATTTTAAGAATATCTTCATGTAGAATCTATGTTATTTAATGTGCATTTTATAATATTGAGCACCTTAGATAATAACGTTTTAATAAATACCGTTTTATTGGTTTCAAGGTGTAGGTTCTTTATTATATATATAGGTATGCATAGTATATATATATATATATATATATATATATATATACATGTATATATATGTGTGTGTGCGTGTATATCTATATATATATATATTTATATATATATATATATATATATATATATATAGAGAGAGAGAGAGAGAGAGAGAGAGAGAGAGAGAGACGGACAGACAGACAGAGAAAGATTAGAAATCGATTAGAAATTCGATTCTATTGTATGAAAACAAATAAAACACTTACAGATGGTGGCACAGTCGAATGTTTTGTAGGAAAATGTTTACTTGAACTGGGAATTCATATAAAAAATCATATAAATGTATAGATATTGCTTTTAGGTGTTGGTATATTAAATAAGAGAAACAACACAAATAACACACATAAATATATAATTAATTATATAAACACACATACATATATATGTATGGGCATGCGTCTCTCTCTCTCTCTCTTTCTCTCTCTCTCTCTCTCTCTCTCTCTATATATATATATATATATATATATATATATACATATATACATATATGTATATATATATATACATATACATATATATATATATATATATACATATATACATATATATATATATTTATTTATTTACCAGTGGTGAGAAAACCGGAATAGAGTGCTCAATGTGTAGCCAAAGCAGTATATAAGAAATTTATTACTGTGAGTCCAGAATGAGTTTACATATTGTTTCAACTAGAGGAAGATCCCCAAAGAGAGTCCATCTATGAATTCTGACGATGTTAGTTGGATATTTCCTCTCTTTGGGGATCTTCTTCTAGTTGAAACAATATGTAAACTCATTCTGGACTCACAGTAATAAATTTCTTATATATATATATATATATATATATATATATATATATATATATATATATATATATATATATATATACGATAGTGTGTATGTTCTTTTATGTCACGCTTACCTCCGGATCGTTTAATTGTTATGTTCTTCCATTTCTTGTCGTAAATAATTTTATCAAGAATTCTTCATAAATTTTGGTTTTGGTTTCGGTTTCGACTATAGCTGATGGCACTTAAATCATTTCTACTTTTTTATAAAGAATTTCATCAAGTATTCTTCATAAATTTTGGTTTCGGTTTGAATTATGGCTGAAGAAACTCAAGTTATATATATATATATATATATATATATATATGTGTGTGTGTGTGTGTGTGTGTGTGTGTGTGTGTGTGTGTGTGTGTTTAGTTTTTCTTTCGGTTTTGATTCAAGTCAATGCACCCACTTTATATAGATATTTATTTTTTTTGAAATTGCAATTTTATCACATGTAAAAATCGATAGCATACTTACTCTATAATAATATGCACGAAATCTGCAAGAATTAAAATATCATATTTAAGCGTACATTACGACTGGGCTTTACCGGGCGTCCGTGCTAGCTATTAAAAATACTTTTGCAGTTTTAATAAAAAAGCTACAATATTATCAGAGCGTATCCTTTTACACTGAACAACCACAGAATTCCACCATCAATACATTACATATGAATGAGTCCCCTGTGGATTCCCACATGTCACGCTAGTGTACATATATATACATATATATATAAATATATATATATATATGTTTATTGCTTTGACTACAATGTTCATACACACATATATATATATATATATATATATATATATATATATAAACATTGTAGTCAAAGGAATAAACATCGTTGACTGTATCACCTTATGAACGAGACCTTCACAATAAACGAGTTTTTGTGTGTACATGCATACATACACACGTAATCATATATATATGGCCGTGTATGTGCATGAATATCATCTGCAAACAATATGCGAAAGGTTGTACTCAATTGAGAGCATTAAGCTAATACTACTTCTAAAGAAATGTGATATACGTATATCTTCGCACACATTAGTATATGCAAATATATAGAGAGACCAAGATACATACGTGCATGCATACATCTTGATAATTATATATGTATATGTATAACAATATACATATATTCATTTATTTATATGTCGCTGTTTAGAGAAGTGTGTGTTTATCGGTGCATGAGCTACTGTTTGCTTACACACAAACACACACACTTGCACATACACGCACACACACACACACACACACACACACACATATATATATATATATATATATATATATATATATATATATATACATTGACCAAGAAAACACTTGACTTATATCTAAATGTCAAATTGTAACTGACTGCAAAGAGTTCAACACTAATCTACTATTTACAAATATTCACACACGATTATGCGTACGTATCTATTTATGTGCATGTATATGTATATATACGTGTATATATATACACATGTATATATATATATATGTATGTATATATATTTATAGATATTTATATGTATATATATAATCCAAATAAAACTGGAACTGATATTTTCACGTAAACTTTAAGCACAACGCACATATCTCTTCATTGCTGTCAACAGACAAATATACATATTAACCCTGAAAAGTATTCTGGTGTTCACCCACTGTTCTCTACACACTGTACACATACACACAGGCAGAGACTCACACAGACACATTGACGCACACACACATATGTGTGTCGATGTGTGTCTAATGTCTATGTGAATGTTATTTACTAAATAAATATAAATACAGCATTCTGCAAATATTTTTCGGCGCTATATATGCGTCTCAATATCCTCGCACTGATCGTACCTTCAGTTAGAATATATATGTGTGTGTGTGTGTGTGTGTGTGTGTGTGTGTGTGTGTGTGCGTGTGTGTTATTCATGTATATAATATTTTGTTAACATCGATAACCAAATTTTAATTATGATTTAAAATTGAATAAATACTCAGAATCGTCACCTGATGCACTGAAATAAAAATCCTAATAATCTACTATTTATTTAAATTAGAAAAAAGTATCAATATCTTCTCCGGTACAAAAACAATCATCTTCAGTAAGGTACATTACAAAAATTCGCTATAGAGTATTAGAACATCTGAATGTAATATTCGAATCAACAATTTTTAAGTTTCTGTCAAGTAAATTACGAACTATACGGAATGCCCGCCCGAAACGCAACTCGACGAACAAATCGAAATGCGAAAGTTAGATAAGAGTGACAAAAGGGGAAGTAAACGTTTGTCGCAAAGAAAATATGATTTCTCGACATCGTCAGAAAAAATCTTACATCTTTATAAAGACACCATCCACTCGTACAGGGACTACTGTAGCTACATTTGCTGGATCACAAAATTGAACCTAATAGATCCCGTACTATCTTCCAAGTTCCAACCTCTGTCACATCGCTATAGCATTGCATCTCGGTGCATTTTTTACAGTGTCTTCTGATGAATCTACTGTGATTGCATCCGCTCAACCTAGCCAACTTGCAAAAACTCCTAATCATTTATATTAAAAGTTCATATATGCTGGAAGATGTTCATCTTTCCTCGGATCGCTTGCCTTTGGAATTCCCTCTTTGAAAACTGTTTACCCAATCGTAGCAACGTGCAGAAATTCAAACGTAATGTTAACAAATATCTTTTTGCGAAACTATCCACCCAGGTTACCCTATAAATCTATAATTCTTACGCTTATGACTTGCAAAGAAGGCCCTGTCGGTGGGGCATTAGAATACACCGACTGCCCCCCCCCCCTGCAGAGGGTAAAAGTCCCTCAATGGGGGTCCTGGATATGACCTTAAACTATATCCAGCGGTGAGGCCCCAGCTTGTTGGTTTTGGGGAGTGTGCAGCCACCCTTTAATTACCATTGCTCCCAGGTCCACTCTGACCCAGAGTGGTAGTACCTGTTAGGGTTCCAACTATGGGTTAAATAGAAACCGACTTGAAAACAACAAATATATTCTATTAAAAATTTTTTCTTCAAAATCTTTGGATTCGGCATTAAATAACCCGAAAAGGGTTGATATGCCGTAAAACAAAAACAACCAACCAACCCGAAAACATCGAAAAAATGGGTAAACTTAGAATCAGAGGAAAGTTGAGAAAATACAACGATTAGCAATGATGAAAACAGCTAAAATATTAAGGAAACCCCTCGAACGTGACTTGCAAAGAAGTATATTTTCTTTTCCACCTTTCGTCTATTTCAATTAAAAAAACTGTACTTTTCTCATGGATTTATATGCTCTTAAAGTGCAAATCAATTTTATTGAGCTTAATTAAATGTGGATAGTTTAAAATAACTGTATTGAATATATACATAAAAAGTACATATCTTTTACTAGTAAAACGTATATATATATATATGTGTGTGTGTGTGTATGTGTGTGTGTGTGTGTGTGTGTACAGATGTAAAGAAAATATGTTTTTGCATATATTCCTCTGAATAGATCCACATTTTCATGATTGTGGATATAGTGTAACATTCTTTTTATTGGTCATCTTTATAAACAAAACCTTTTTTGCAGACCGTTTCGTGTATATTTTGTGGGGAACTTTTAAATTTTTGATGAGTTCAGGGATGAAAGATCAAGATTGTACATACTAATGTTAGGTGTTTGTTCTATACTGTAGTCTTTCTTTTGAAAAGATAATCAATAACGTGAATAAAAACACATTTACTTTAATTTAGTCTAATAGTATATATATATATATATATATATATACATACATACATATATATATATATGTATATATATATATATATATATATATATATATATATATATATATATATATATATATATATATACTAGCGAGGAGATCCAAAATTGTCCGGGAATGAATGAGGATCAACAAATGTTTTAAACTTTCAACCTTTTATCGTCAACTAAATCGGTAAAATTGCCAATTTTTTAATCAAATCGATTGGTTGTCTAATAAATTCGAGTCCCCCCACCCACCCATCATCAGGACGGAGCTTCACATACCTATCTGCAGTGATTTAGTCCACAATACGCTGTAGTCCACATTGCACTGTAGAGAATCTACTATTATTTCATAAAAAAATTATATAATGGCCTGAAGCAAAGATTACAATGCAAGTCACGTATTATGTTTTAATTGTACTCTAAATAGAAACATTTATTTGATACTGTTGATTTTATACGCAGGTCCCTTCTGTCTGAGCGGTGATAAAACTTACCAAATGTATTTGTGATGTTAGGCTACATACCGGTGTTTACTTTGGTAAAATTCGTATTTTTTTATCATCGGTCTTTGATACTTACCGGGGACATTCTGATTAGAACCTATATAAGAACACTCCTCGACCAATAAAGTAAATTTGTGTGAAATTTCAAAAAAAAAAAAAAAAAATCGGCCCAGCCACTCTAAAGTCCATATGGAACGAACACACACACAGACGCATACATAGACAAGGTGCCATTTATATGTGAGTACTAGCAAGGATACCTGACATTGTACGGGACTGAATGAGGTTTAACAAATATTCTACCCTCCCATACCTTTATTGTCGTTGAAATCGGTTGTAATCGCTCATCTTTTAACAAATTCGATTGATTGCCTGTGTTAGTAAGGGACCCACCTCTTCGCAGTGAGTGTAGTCTTCATTGCACCGTAGAGAATCTACCGTGGCTTTTATAAAATTATCTGTAAATAATGGTTCACTTAAAGTTTAAAATGCAAAAGTCAATATCATGCTCCAACTATGCTCTAAACAGAAACATTCATTTCAAGCGTGTCTTTGTCTTATCAAAGAACCCATTTTTGATTTTAGGAAATTATTTTACATATTCGCGTGAATTAGAGTTAAACTTACAAAAGTCAAGTATCATGATTAAATTGTACTCTTAAAAGAGACATTCATTTCAAACGCGCCCTTGTCTTATAAACGATCTACACTTTACTTTATAGGTTGCGCATTTCTGCTTGTGCGATAATAAAGATTCTCAAATGCACAGGTTGCATAAAAAGTGTTAACTTTGTAAAAAAAAAAAAAAAAAAAAACGGACTTCCTTCTTTTTGATCGGTCGAGCCGTTTCTAAGTCCATCAGAAATAAACTCGCACATTCACACGCACACACACGCACACACAGACAAACACAGTTTTTTTATATATTGATATTGATAGAGAAATATATATTTAATCGTTTTTTTTACACTACAAACAATACACACTGCCACTTGAATGTAAGGGGGAACTGTTTGAGACCAAATCTTCAAGGACACTATGTAGGGAGTTGAGCAGCGTATGTTAACATTACACTTGAACTTCTGCGTGTCAGTACAGTGAGATAAGCAGGAAAGCGAAAGGTAATTTCAAAGTTTAGCAGTTCGAGGAAAAAAAGCTATTATGCTATAAGGCTTTTTGGCATCTAGGAATCTCTTTAGGGTAGCGGTGGGATTTTGCTGCTTTTCAGGTTAGTCGCGAGTATTTCTTTTTTTTTTTTTACACAGTGATCACCACTTATCAAGGCCCGGAAGCCACTCAGGGATAAGGGTTATTGCAAGTACATTTCGTTAGTGTGGAGATTTGATGAAGTGTTTACTTAAGGGGGCGGTTCATTAGGAATTTGTTAACATTGGACTTGAAGACATCCAAGTTGTAGTCCGGAGGGAAGCAGGCAGACGGAACAGAGTTCCACAGGCGTGCAGTTCTAAGAAAGAAGCTTTGTTCATGGAATCCGCGTTTTGATTTATGTACAGATATAGAGTGGGGGAAATTTTTCACAGTGGATTCAGCTAGACGGATGTTTTTCGTGAAAGATTGGCGAGGGGGGGACCAGAGATTACGTCTAAGGATTATGGATGCTTCCTGTTCGTCATAGCATATTCCAAATATTCCATTAAAATATTTGTAGAACAGTCACAGGAATGCAACATTTTGGTGATGGTACAGGGGTCGGAGTTTGGTTGATAGTCAGAACCTATTAGGTTGGGGACATTTTTACCCTATCTAGGAGCGAGAGACTAGTGGCATGAGAAAAATACTTTATGCATGGTTGCTTTGTGGAGATATAGGATACTTTCTGGTGTAAATAATTTTCTAGCACGGTAGAAGTTCATCTCCTTTGTATCAGCCGTATTTCCCCTTTGATAGTATACGCCCTAACCCCCAGTTTGGATACTCGGTGATTTCAGTAAATTTCCCCTTGGCTGCGTCTATTTCACTCTTAAACTGTTTATCCGTTCGTAGTGTATTTATGTCGGATAAATTTGCGGAATACATGCTGGCTTTGAGCAATGACAGTTTCAAAGTGAAGGTGAACCATTATTTGCTAGAAAACTTCCGTGTGAGAACATGTGCTTCAATTGTTACTTAAAACCATTCCGTAACCTCATTTGTAAACTGTTCTGCAGGAAGAGAAAATATAATACTTTATGAGGTATTACTGATGTTATCACTAATGGCGTCCAAGTTAGTCTTCTTGAAGTGCCTAACTGTTTTAAGCAATAGCTCTTCAACTTGAAATCGAAAGTTTTATTAGATTATAGCGTGATAAGGGAAAGTGAGTGAAAATATTTTAACATTAAAATAGCTTATATTTCAAAATTTACTTATTCAGCATTGATGAACATTTTTGTTGGGTTTTATGGAGTACAATATAGGCAAAATTATCGATTTGAAAATCAAATACAATCAGATTTGCATTGAATTTGATTTGCTTATTAAACACTAATTGAGCAAGACTCTGAATTGCATTTTTTTTTTTCTTGGGAATGCTGAATCTTAAGCCGTACATTTAAATTGGTTTTGTTAAAGATCGGAATAATTTGAGACATAATATTTAGTATCGTTATGTGTTGATATTATCATGTTCCATGGATGGATGTTTTTTTTAAAGAAGACCTGCTCATAGAAGGTTTGTAGAGGAAGAAATAAAAATTAGCAACAGTTGTTGTAGCGAGACGAATTCTTGTAAAAAGAACATTGACTAATTCTTCCATTTACGTATTGTTTTACAGAGCAGGACCATACATTGGAGCTCAGTCGAGCAGCTATGATGAAAATAACGATAGAGTAGAGAAAGACTAGTAACATCTCTTCTATGAGAAAAGAGTTGTAGGAAAAAGACGACATCCCCCACTAGGTGTGGAAGTCGGTTTTATATGAACCCGAATTCTCTCCCCTCTTCTATCCGTCTCTCTCTCTCTTTCTCGCTATCCCTCTATATCTCTCTCGCTATATCTTTATTGCTCTCTCTCTTTCTATCTCTCTCTTTCTACCTCTCTCTCTCTCTCTCTATCTATCTATCTATCTCTCTTTGGTTTATTCTGTCATTACAATCTGTCAGGCCGTTAAATTAAAAACGACAAAACAAACCTCAGTTCACCCGTTGCAAGTATAAACTGTGTTTATTATAAATCATCTAACTTATCTTTGTGTGAGATCCAATCTGTCACTCTTACCTAGGCCACGGTTAGCTTGTATAGGGTTGATATTATTTCCGGATTTTAAATGGTCGCAAAATCATTCAAGGGTCCACAAACGTTTAATTATTTTCGTAGCGTCAGATTTACAAGGAAAGGAAGAATGTAAACACTAGCAAGCTACACAGAATTCATCAGGCCTCTGTGAACTTCAGATTCCAACGATAAACCCGTTATATCCATGGCCTCCTTATTTTTACTTTTTTTTATACATTTCAAGTTTCAAGGACTTCATATAATTAAAGTAAACTTCGTTTTTGCTTAAAACCACCTAATAAAAAATTAACATGACTATTAGATTTTACTTGTAAATAATTGAGTTTGATCTTGGTATAGGTCTCTGTTTTAAATTGCATACTGAGAGAAAGAGAATCATGCAAAAAGACAGACGTATCAGAAAGCTAATATACTAAATGTGAGTAAATCAAATTTTATTTGTATAAGTCGTTTCTTATATACGTTAATAAAACTAAATAAATGCCGTGTTTCTAGGGTTTATATTTGAAAAATAACAATTCTGTTTTAATTGTTTTAATTCGTTGTAATTTATCATAAACTGAATTAGTCAGCATCTATTTCTTAGATTTCTGTTTTCTCTCACCCTTTTTTAACTCGCTGTTGAGGCAACAACTCTTTAATATTTTTTTATGTTTTTGTGAACATTCTGTGAGTTACATCATCTAATTTGCATATGTATGTTTGCACACACCACAACACGTATGTAAATCTCTATTATATAAAAAGATCTTTGTCTGTGTGTGTATAGACTCGAGAATGGCTGGACCGATTTTATTTTCGTGTGAAATTTCACACGAAGGAACTTGATGTGCGCGGGAGTGTTTTTACATGTTTTGTATCGGAATGCTCTGATAAGAATCGAAAATCGATAATCGAAAAAAAAAACGATTACAGAAGGAAGTTCGATTTTTATTTACTTAATTTATACACCCCAACATCACAAATGCATTTGAGAAGTTGTGTCACTACTCAAACAGAAACGTCCAGCCTATAAAATCAACAGTAGATTTTTTTATAAGCTAGGGCGCGTTCGAAAGGAATGGTTCTTTTAAGAGCACAACTAAACCATAATATTTGACTTTTGTACGTTTAACTTTAAGTCACGTGATTATGTAATAAATCTCATAAAATCAACAGTCGGCTCTACTCGGGAAACTACCGTTTTTACTTGTTTTCCCAAGATTACCATGGCTCTACAATTTGCAGAGCTGTTGTCGCTGTTGCTCTTAAAACAGCAAGGCCGCTGCATGCATGCAAAGAATAGCGCCTAACAGTTGATACATCAACCCAAATATGGCAACAATAGTCCATGCATGGGCGAATTGTGGCCTTGCCGAGATAAAGGAAACTCTCTGATGTAAGTAATTTTCTAGCATAGTAGAAGTTCATTTTCTTTACAGAAACCTTTTTCCTTTTTTGATTGTATGCGCCCTAACCTCTATTTTGGATACTCGGATCCGATGCTAACTTACTTAATGTCTTATACGAAGTAATGTTTGCTGATATTATCAATTTTTGGCGAGTCATTCTTTCAAATTATAATTATTTTTCTTAAATAACAGTTATACAATATATTTGAATGACTGAAAAAAAGAGTTTCGCTTTTATTAGTTTTATTTTTCAACTCGGAATTAGTTTATGAGGGTGATAATTATTCATGCAGCAACACAATGAAACAATGTCTTCTGTTATACGAACACACAATTTAAATAAATCCTTCATATGTTTTCGTTTTTTAACTTCGAAGAACAAAACTCATTTGAAGCATTTTTTTTTTCAAACGAACAATTATTTTGTTTTCTCAAAGAACACAAATGGTTCGTAGAAAATATAAGTTTTATGTTGCTTCTTCATCATTTCGGTGTTTTTTTTTTTCTTTTTTTTTGTGTGTGTGGTGTTCTTTTACGTATAACTTAACTGACGTTTTCATATTTTCCTCCGACAAAAATACATTTCACTTTCTTTATTTCTTTTATTGACTTTTTCACGCATTTCTTAATTCTTTTTCTTTTAGTCATTAGTCACTAATTATTAAGGCTGATTGGACAAACGAGGATAAGTGTTACTGAGATTACCAATTCGATGATGAACAATGCTATAAAATGATTGGTTTAAACTCAACATTGTCTGCTCTTTTATACGTCTGATTTATGCTGTCTGTCTGAATAATTAAACATAGTTAGACTTGAAAACGACATGTAATCAACGGATAACTAATCTTTTGTCTCATGTCTCTTGAATTCCACAAGTGGGAATTTGCTGAATAGAAACTCCGCTCGTGAAAATTTAATTTGAACTTAGGTACAAGGAAAAGGAAAAGAAAGTGCTTTGCAGTGGTGGAAGAGATGAGTATTTGCTGTGAATGTTTTTCAGGGGAACCCCAGAGTTTTTTATCTCCCTTGAGTACCTACATGAAAGTATCTATAGAGTCGGGAACAGCTATTGTTACATATTGGTCTCTCTGATAATCCCGGTTTGGTAAGCAAAAGTGATTGCGATTTTCAATATTATTGAATATAAAATATTTCAAAAACAAAAAAAAGGAGAAAAATGTTTGAGAAGCAAACCTGTATGAGATAGAAAATTAGTTAGGATTTAGTTTTGATAAATCACGATCTAAATACACGACAAAGATCAGGTGACTGATTCTTTGTGCTACGTGGCAGATAATGATGGATAAAGACAGTTAGTCAGAGAAGAAACGTTAGACAGTTCGAGTCTGAGAGTGGTAGAACAGTCATGGAAGCGTTCGGCTTGGAAGACAGACGGATGTAATCACCAAAACAAAACGGCGTGCACTTCGAGAGCAAAAGAAATCGCAGCTATGACTAAATGTTAAATGTGTGAAACATAATTTGGTTGTCACGAATTTTCAGAGGAGAAAGTGGATTTTCAAGAGCAGGCCCAGAACGATACAGTGTTGCGATTTCAAAAAGGTATGTTCTTCTTTTGTCTAGTGCAAGCAGACAGAGATGTTATTTTGTTCTCTGATGAACTGTGTATATACTGTTATAAGTCCCGTGAGAACTGTATCTATATATGCACTGTATATGTGTAAGCAGTCACACACAAGGAACATTATACACACAGGCGGACATAAATATTTACATATACACTTGTAATATACACATATTAATATATAACACTATCAAAGTCTGTTCTATGAGAAAGGGACAGGAAGAACAAGAAAATAGCATTATCTACTGGGTTGAGCGGCACTACATGATCTTTAGCAGTAATAGTGCAAATCTGGACTGATGTATCTGACTCTAATATGAATAGAGTAGTGTATTAGGAAGGAGGTACTTTCTGAAATGGTAGAGTGACACATTTATCAATAACTTAATCAACAGATTAGATATAAACCTTCCATTTTAGATTTTGGAGTGAAAGTAAGTCATAGGACTAGGGATTTCAGCTATCAATTTTGACTGCAGTAACACAAGGTCATTTCCGTTAACGCCACTAACTGCCTTGTTTGACAACGTTCGAGTACGATATCACTTAGAGTGTCCTCAGTGTCAGAGCAAAACGATGAAAGTAAGTGCAAAGGTATTTAAAGAAAACTTAGTTGTTAGACGTTGATGAGACAATATCTGATCAATTTATGGCGGTTGGAATAGGCGGCTTACATTTGCTCATTCCGATGTTTGTGACTTTCTAAAATCTCCCGAAAACCAAGCCTCTGTATAGAAACCCTGGATTTAACATATATCTATGTCACTTTTGCGTTGCTTATAAACTATTCACAACGACGTCGGATAATCATAAAGGTCACATTTAATTTCGGACATCTATTCTAGTGATAGTAAATACTGATTTATATTAGTAATAAAACCCGAACAATAATGAGTGTATCTATGTGTTTGGTATCTGTTGAAGTCTATAGAGGATATAAAGCTCCCAATACCAGCGATTAAGTAATCAACTATAAAGGAGGCGACACAGGGCACTTTCTTCTTTGTAACTGGAATGCAGAGAAATTTTCGAGAATATAACTCTAAAACTATCCAAATGAACTCTTAAGTATCGATACACTCCGATTAAAAAATGAGATCTGAGATTTCCATGTGCTTAGATTTGATCTTTAAAAAACTGAGTGATCGGAAATTCCCAGACTTATTAGATTAGTAGACGTATAATGTCTAGTGCAAGTCTCGGAAAAAATCAAGAATGCACGCAAAATGTTTGTCTGCATCATGTACGTGAGTGTGTTCATTAATAATCAATAAACTTTTAAGTGAAAAATTATAACAAAATCTTCCCTTGTCATCAGTCTTCTGGGTATTAACCATTCTACATAGAATACAGCGGTTGCCAGGCTGGACCTTGAATATTTTGGGAGATTTTTTCAATGACAATAGCTCCATTGTTGAGAGGGGAAAAAAGTGCCGTGAACAAGGGTTACACTGAAACACATAAAACACAGCACAGATTCTTCATTTGACATCCCTATAACACGTAGAAGACCATGCCTGATAAGATCACATCTTTATGTAGTGATCGATAGAAATTGTTGAGTCAATGCCAGTTTCACACGAAAGATTGAAACGCAGACTGATATTGCAAAAAGACACCCGGTAGTAGACACCTGGTAATTGATCAATGCAATAAACTAAATTTTATTAGTTATGGAACGATTCATGACAAGCACTTGCTGATATTGGGTTGAAAGACGATTATACTCTAGTCTACAAAGAAGCAGCCCCGCAGAAATGGTTTTTTAAAGGGGGATTGAGAAGTACACATTTATCTATCTATTATTTTACGAAGAACAAGTTAATCAGGGTTTGTTTCTCTAATAATTTGCATGTATATTTTTATCGAAGGAATTACATGCTAAACTAGTTCTAGGGGTTGGAATTGAATTATCTTCCAAAAAAATTCCTTTTAATTATTCTAATTAATCGTCATTTTCAAAAACCTCCTCAGGAGACCAATCTTCTACAGACCTATTTATCATTGTTAGCCTCCCACATTGGATATTCGGAATTTCGGCGATTATTGTGATATACAAATTTCTCTCTCTCTCTCTCTCTCTCTCTCTCTCTCTCTCTCTCTCTCTCTCTCTCTCTCTCTCTCTCTCTCTCTCTCTTTCTCTCTATCTATCTATCTATCTATCTATCTAACTATCTATCTCTATCTAACTATCTAGCTCTTTGCTTACTCACGCACTCATATACTTTTTTCTGGTGAGTAACAGTTGAAGAAAAGAATATAAACCGATTGCAATATTCGACTCTAATCAAACGAAAATACTATCAAAACCATTAATAATATAAAACCCGTAGTTCTAAGGGAAAGAGAGAGAAATCGATATAGATATATAGAGCAGAAAGAGGCAGATTACAAATATTAAAATGAAAATATATACCTAATGTATATAACCCTTATTTTAATTGCAATTAAATTCCATTATATTATTTGGATTCTAGAAAATATGTTAAATTTAAGGGTGTAATTAATGGGTTTAAAAAACACTGGAATTAAAGAAATCTTGCTTAATTTGTGTCTACCGACACAAATCAAATTCAATGTAAATCTGATATATTTCAATTTCAATGTGAAATTTATGTCCAATTATCACCCTAAAACTCTTTGAAATGTTCCAAAGAAGATTTAATTTGGGGAATATTCATTGATGTCTAATAGATATTGTTAATGTTTAACAGAAATCGTAGGTATGTATATAGGACGTCACTCCTCTTTTTTCCTTTATCCTTTATATAAAAGTAAATTAATCTAAATTTGGATTCATTTAACCCGAAAGATACCCCTAGGTGGTGCAACCGGAGTTTTCCCTGAAAATCCGTTCTGTTACTCTTTTACTTATATGTTTAATGTTTGTGCAAAATCTCAAAAAATTCCAAGGCGTAGTTATTGGGAAAAGTGCGGACAGACAAATGGACGGACGAACAGGGGTAAATTCACAGGTCCACTCTCCTTTTGTCGGGGAACCAAAAATGGTAACAAAAATAAAAAAGCAGAATGAACATATGAAACGAAATGGATAACATGATATGTTACAATAACAATAAGATTTAAACGTGTAAAATATTAATTGATGTAGACAAGTAATTATCAGTATTATTAGATTGCGTAAACGTGTCACTTTCAATTTTGGTTTGGATTCTATCGCTTAATATCTAGTACGAAGAACAATATTTGTGAAATTTCGTACAAAAATACACAATAAATTTTTGCATGAGAGAGAAAGTAACTACGATGATGTATTCACATAATTGTTTTTATTAGCAAAAACATTAGAAATCATTCAATTTATTTCATCGCTGTAAATTTAAATTAGATTTTGTTAGTTTAAGAAGCCAGTTTATTTGAAATCAACTAAGCTTGGACGATATAGCATCAACATAGAAACAGTTTGCGTTTTTGCTTTTTCTTTTTCTTTGCTCATGGCATGGTGTCACTAGAAAAGTAAACTCCGTAGGATGTTCTACGGTTAAATTTTTTTTTCAAATTTTTCAATCGGGAGAATCAAATTGATTCGCGTGAACTGAATAAAACATTTTTTTACTAAAAAATGTATAAATTTAAATTGAAATTTGCGAGTTTAAAAAGGCAGTACAATGCAGGTTTATTTTAAATAAATATTTATTGATTTCGTTGTATGTTTTTAATAAAATAAGTATTAATTTCAGTAGACCCCGGGATACGGTGGTCCTTGAACCCAATTTGTTCAGGTTACGATGTGGAATACGATGTTTTTTCCAACTCCTAGTGACGTTATTTTCCCCGCCTTACGGTGTTATAATGTTAGTTGATTATATACATGTGTATTATATACTGTACTCTATTTTGTTTCTAATTTTTAATATGTACTGTATAAAAATTTTGCTTGGGCCTCGCCATATGGCGATCTCATCCTACGATCCCAACCGAGAACGGATTAATGCCGTATCCTGGGGTTCTACTGTAGTTTTGAAAACAAATGTTTTTATGCTATTACATATTACTATTACTTCTAATTTACAAAAAAAACTTTCAAGTTTTTTAAAACTCTTTTAGACTTGTATTGTCTTCGAACTTGAATATTTACATCATAAAACCTACTGCCTTAGTAATGGATACTCTGCCTATTCCTTTTTTCAGCAAATTGTATGTTTACATTTGAATAGAAACACTTCATAAACACAATAATTTTTAATAGTACACAAACAGTTTCTATAATTAACCGTGTAATTTCCACAAGCTCTAGTAACATTTTAAATTCAATTATAGACAAGGAGTGAACAAAAGAAAAAACTCGAATAACTTGTTGAAGTGGTCACATGACCAACCTTTTCAGATTAAAGTTGTCCGGGTACTTGCTTATAGGCAGTAGGAGATGAGAGAGAGGCGTGTAAAATCCGGATAGGGATCACAAATCAATCAAACCAACTTTGTCAAATGTCTTATTTATTAATTAGTTTGTTCGCCAAGAAACAAGGCTGGCTCTAAATGGCTACGTTTTATGACAATTGACTGAGTCCCTCTCCCAACAAACACACCCAAATTTGGTGGAAAATCTTGTAGTCACCAGCTGTGCAAACATCAGTAATTTTGTCCTGCTTTTTTTTATTTTATTTTCACCCCCCCCCTGTCTTTCGTCATCAATTAGCTATGGTATGCCTGGCTGGGGTTTTGATGATTGTTTGGGTGGCACGATGAAAAGTTTAGAGAATCTTGGTGTGCGGAGGTTAGCAATGGACTTTTTAGCGTGACCAAAACGAGGCTGACATTTCGTTTTCTGAATTTTTCTTTCTTTTAAGTTCTGAAGGGATCCAACGTTAGTTGTCCATGGGAAGCCTTGTCCCTTAATTTGTCACGCTTAAATTTGAAATTGCATTTTCCTCGTTCCGTCATGATTAAATTTTAAACAGTATTTTCGTTTGCCTCTTTTTCATATTCTTTTCCGTTACATATTCTCTCTCCTTTTACCATCTAACGTTTATTTCTTTCTCACTTTCTTTTGTTTCTTCTTTTTCTTTGTTTTTCTCTTTCTTGCTTTCATCCTATCTATCTTTCAAGCTTTTACTTTACTTTTGTGTTTCTCTATTACTCTTTTCATCTCATCATTTCTTTATTACTTCTTTTCATTATCGCTATCTTTCCTTGTTTGCTTCTTTCCTTTTTACTGCCTTTCATTTTCTCTTTCAAATTGTATTTTCATTAATCTGTCATGCTTAAGTTTGAAATATAATTTTCGTCTGTTAGTCATGTTTACATTTTAAACAGCATCTTTTTCTATACTACGGTTGGTCTGCCATATCGAATAGCATTTTCTCTTTTGTCTCTTAAATATATTGAAACAATATTAGCATGCCATATCGAATAGCATTTTCTCTTTTGTCTCTTAAATATATTGAAACAATATTAGCATCCTTTACCGCACATATCGACTAGGCATCTCCATTGATTCATTCCTGAAGTCACAACGGCCATACTCCGAGGACTGACATTCTCAGACAGTATGAGCTGAAATATATATATGGAAGATAATTTCAAGCCTTAAAAGGTAAACTCCCTCTGTTGGGCTTGAAAATTCATTACATTTGCCGTTATCCTATATCTCTATAAAACTGACACATGTGGGCTAGTGAACCAAACACCAGAGTACAAAACAATTCTTATCTAATAAGCCCAGTGGTGTCTGTAAGCTCCAACCCAGTCGTATCACCACAGACATGCAAATCTCTCTTTGAATTCAATACACCTGTACCCCACCATTAATGTTAATACTCAGGACCCACCCAAATTTCAGTAAAATATCACCCTTCCTCGTTGGTGGTGAAATATGTTTAATTCTAATAGCTTCTTTCCTTGGAATTTACCTTTGGAATTCCCTCCCTGCTTCCTATTTCTCAGATCGAACAAATACAGAATTTTTAATGTATTTGAAGATATATCTTGTTGCTCCCCCCCCTCCCATAAATGTGACTCATACTGCAATAGTTGGTGAGGGGGGGCGTGTCCTTCGGTTAATCAATCATTCTTAGTTTGATTAATAGCAATTTTCATTAATCAATACACGTGATGCATTGACGTATCGTATGCTTTTACAGTAATTTTCCTTATAAAGGTAAATATGAAAAATTACCGTCTAATTATTTGATTAATGGGAAGGCAAATAATTAATAAATTATTCTTTTTCGAAACTCAGATGCAAATTTCAAGAAATTTCATCGGATGTCTTGCTGGTTTGACAGGCTGAGAGAAAACTCAAGGCGTTTCCACGAATAGTGGCGATAGAGAGGCGCTCGTAAAGTCAAGTAAATTCACGATGGTCCCTAGTGTTGCACGTCATTAACAGACTGAGGCTTTGGAGGTAGATGCGTGTAGAGGGAACGATCACTACGCTCGACTCCTGGGTGAACGGTTGGAACAAAAACTCTGTCGAGAAGTGCTGCGCATTTTGATTTGTTTGCGGTTTATGTTGATGCTGCTGCATATCCAAGGTTTGTCGTGGAATTTTGATATTATATTCGTTTGTCAATCTGTCAGACTTAACTTTGCAACAGTATTCTCGTTGGTCTGTTATACGTATGATATAGCGTTTTCTTTTGTCTGCCAATCTTAACTTTAAAATAGTTTCGTATTATTTGGATTTTTGGACTACTGTTTTCATCTTGAGTATCATTTTCACAACGTTTTTGTCGATGTAACCATTGTCCGTATCTTATCGAACTCTGAAATCTTTCTCTCGAACTCGAGAATCTGCACGGAATTTCGAACGAACTTATCTAATTTACGGGGTTAGCATGCTCTCGTTCCGTCAGTCATGACCGAATAAAGATCCTAAGTAATTCGCAATTGCATTCGGTCGCCCACACTGAAAAATGAACCTTAGACCTTCAGGAGAATATCACTTTTACAATTGGTTTTCCAAGTACTCTAATGACTGCGACACGGGTCCGCAAGGAGTTTGACAAGATACACCTGAAAAAGGCCGGAGGTTACATCGGCAGAAACGTTGTGAAAATGACACTGTAGATGAGAATAGTAGTCTGAAGAATCCAAGTAATTCGAATAGGCAGTCCTCATCTAAAAATTCCAAAAACATAATTGAAATAGCTTATTCATTTGTCTGTGACGCTGTAATTCAAGAAGCTTTTTCGCTTGTCTGTCACGCGTAAGTTGCAAATATCGTTTCTGTCGACAATGACTCGGATAGAGTGGCCGCATCTGAGAAAGATGTTTCCCCAGAGGCAGGTTTGGTGGTGGTGGGGATATATGTTGCCGTGCTTGGTAAGCAGGTAAGTGACACGTGACAGTAAAAATCTATCAGCCATTTGTCATGGTTTGTATTCTTTGTACCGCGGGTGGAGAGTGGGTACGAGGGGTGCGTTGCCTATTGCTGCTAAATAGGGGGAGTCGGTGATGTTAAAATGCCTTTTTTCTTTCTTTAAATTAATTATTTCATTTACTTATTTCTCTTTGGTTTTTCTTTAAGTGAATTTTCTTTTTTTCTTACTTTTCTTAATTCCTTTCTTTGTTTCTTTTTGTGCTTAATAATTACTTTCTTGCTTTCTTTCTATCTGTCTTTTTATCTTTTTTTCACAATCTTTTCCTCCTTATTTCTCAGTGACGTTTTGCTTCTCTAGTTTAATTTCTTTCTATATTGTTTTCATCTTTTCCTCACTTTCTCACTTTCTCTCTGGTTTTGGTTCCTTTTTTCGAGTGTGAAGGGCTGTATCATATGGTACTTGTGCAGTTTGTAACCCATTCTAAAAATAATATTTTGTCGCATCTTACGGTTATTGACGTAAACAACTGGAAGATGCCTAATACAGACGTCCCGCTTCAAAATTCAAATGAGGCGATTTCATAAATAAATGAAACAATAGTTAAAACATAAACAAAACAATCATTGTATGTAAAATTTTATGACAAAATATATTTTGACGAACAAAATATAATTAACTAAATGCCATCATTTTTTTTTTCTACAAAAAAGTTTGTTTTTTTCACGAGAAAGTTTATTCATCGTTTATGTTTATGAAACTGGCACTGATTTTGTACTAGACAGGTCAGTTTACGCTTAGTTTAGAATTAGTTTAGGGTTAGAGTTGGAGTTAAGGTAATAAAAAGGCAACATTTTTACTTTTTTTACTCACGTTCACTTCTAACAAGACATATTGCAACTTGGATGTAAGGGGCTACTATTTGAGACTATACTTAGGAAATATTAAAACAGTATTGTTTATTTTACATCTAAACTTATGCATATCAGTACAGTCAAGGAAGCATGTAGCAGGAAGAGAATTCCAAAGTATAGCAGAAACTATTAGAGTAGAAAGCTTTTTGGCATTAAGAGACTTCAACAGTGAAGAGGTGTGATATTGTTGCTAGGTGGGTTTGTTAGGGATATGTATGTCGAGGGGGCACAAGTGCAACGAGTTCATTAGAAAAAATTCCATTAAAATACTTGTAAAACAGGCACAGGGATACAACATTGCGGCGATGGGACAGGGGTTGAAGATTAGTTCACAAAGTGGGACTTACTAGAGTGAAGACTTTTTTGGACCCTTTCCAAGAGAGAGAGAGAGACTAGTGGTACATGCGCCAGGCCAGATGTAGCAACAATACCCCATGCATGGCGAATGGTGGTTTTGTAGATGTGCAAGATACTCTCAGGTGAGAGTAGTCTACTACCAGGATAAAAGGAGCCCACCTTCTTTGCAGAAGCCTTTGTAATGTCAATGTATTTGTTTCAGTTCATATTGCCAGTAAATATTAAGCCTAGAAATTTGAAGGAAGAATTCTTCAGTAGGTGTCATTGGATATCGGTTGATGGAAAGGCTTCTTAAAGGAAAGCAACTCAGTCTTACTAGCATTAAATATTATCATCCATTTACAACCCCATTCAACTATGGCCTGGAAATCATTTTCTAAGGATTCTGCCATCGTCTTAGATTTGTGTACATCCGTTATTTCCACATGCATGTTATAGAGCGTTGTATCATCAGCAAATCTCAGACACAATAAGAGGTCGTTTCTGAATATCAGAAATCATCGTGGTTCAAGGATCAATCTCCGAAGCATTCCGCATTAATGTAATGCTGTTTGGATGTACGTCTCTCAATGAAAACTTGGATGGTCCTGTCTAAGAAATTCTAATTCTATTTAGTATACATCCAGTTATACTGTACGATTTAATTTTCATTGGCAATCATTCATGCCAGACTTTGCCAAAGATCTTGGATTTATAAAGGGCTACAGCCCTGGCGTATGTGCGTTCAGAGATTACTGTTAAAATATCTGCAGTAGAACGACATTGCCTAAATCCAATCTCAGAGAGAAAATTAGCTTTTGCGAGGTGGTGAACTAGTGCTTGATTGATGTCTCAAAGACTTTAGCGAAGGAAGGGACTGATAGGGCGCTAATTGCCGCAAAACTGCCGAAAGATGCCGACAAGTTTCAACATGGGTCACAAAATGTACATTATTTTTTTCATTGTTGTCCCCTCTTATCGTTTTCCGTTCTTTATTTCTAACTTACTGCCTTTCTATTTCTAACTTTCGTTCCGTTTCTCTTTCCTTATTCGTTTCTTTACTTTATACTTCCTTTCTGTCTTTCTCTCTTTCTTTCTATCACTCCATTTATTTTTTCTTTGTCTTTAAAAATTCCCTGCTGCATTTCTCTGAGTAAACGTACAGAATAGTGAACACCTGAAAACACGCTCTCCCCCAAATAAAATGCATAAGTTACGTAAAACGCACCCAAATTAAATTATCTACTGAACTCGTTTAGTTTTAATCTGTCAAAACGATTTGCAAATCGTTCCAACACTTAAAAGATAGGCATTTTCTTTTCTGTCATTGTACTCTTTAAATATCCACGGGGTTAAAATAAATTGGGTACGCTTAAAAAATTAGTTTTATCGCGTTTTAGATGAATTAATTTTTTTACGAGTTCTCTAATGTTAACTATTCCGGACTTTTATCGGTCCTCTGCTTATTATTTTCTCCTGTTTCTCTCCTCTCTAGTAATCGGCCTCAGAATTTTATAAATTTGACAAAAAATGGTATTAGACATTAATTAATGAATATTCCTCGACTATCAGAATCTTTAGGGTATTATAAAGTTTTTTGTGAGGGGGGAGGGCATATCAACTTTCCATTTAAAAATTTAAATATTTCGGATTTGCATTAAATTGATCCATAGGGATTATATACCAATTCATCAAGATTCGCTGAATTTCATTTTTTTCTCGAGAAGCCTCAAGCTTGGCTAAAATTTTCGACATGTTCTAGAATGCAAACACTCAGAGTCTTCTGATGTTCAGTAATAACCATAAATAACTGCCATAGATTTCTCCATTTTCCCGAAGATCATCGCATGTGTCTTTCATAAGATTGAGTGTAATTTGCTGTTTTGTTATAAACTTTTCTATTCTGTAATATTTCTTTTTTATTATTATTCTTACTTGAAATCACTCCTTACCACTTGGGAGTGGAAGCTTCACGTACATAAATTAAACGTGGAATTCCACAATGTGTGCTCTATTTCATCGGTTTTTTACGTGTGTATCATTTCATAGCAGTTGTGTCAAAAGCGTCATGTTATATGTCTGCAAATGGCTGTCCTTTCTTGCTCGTCAATCAAGCAGATTACATATCCATAGATAAGATGGATCTGCGATGTGAACTTAAACCAAATCCAACACATTGAGGATTTGGTAAAGGTACTACATCTGCTAAGAACAGCAAATTATTCGAAGGACGAATCGGCCACACTGATACGGCCACGTGGAGCGTTTTTATTTCTAGATAAACGCTGTAAAAGCTGTCTGAATGCTTTGCCGACCAAGAAATATTTGAAAGCAAGTAATTAGAAGAGATCACACAGTGGAATATAGAAACAGTTGACTCGCTGAATCGTGAGGACGAGGTGTGAGCTTGCGAAATATATATAAGAAACATGTCTGATCTCTGGACAATGGAAAAATGGAGAAAGGGTGGGTGTGATTATAACTAATATCCGACAGTTATCATTAGAGGTAGTAATATATATATATATATATATATATATATATATATATATATATATATGAATCGCACAGGTAAGAAATTCATTTTTATAGTATGAAAAGGTTAGTAATTGCAATTAAGAATAGGAAATTGGATCAAATATTTGTAACATGTCTTCTTCCTAAGAAGATGGTGGTGTTTGATCAACACTGCTGGGGAGCCATGATGTAATATACTGTTTTGTTTTTAAATCCCCGAACAGTGTTTCATGGTAAACAACTGATGACCCATTAAAAAATAAAATATTAGTACTATAGTAAATTTGAGAGCGAGTTAATGCAGTGATTGCAGGTGATTAAATGACTTACTGACTGGATGGTTTTCTAACGAATGATAAAAAAATATATAATTTTTTGTATAGTTTTAAAGGTTACAAACTTCAAAGACTATATATATATATATATATATATATATATATATATATATATGTCTGTGTATGTGTGTCTGTGTGTGGGGGTGTATACACACATGTATATACAAATATATATATATGTGTGTGTGTGTGTATATATATATATATATATATATATATATATATATATATATATATATATAGTGAAATACGTAATTTGCCTTTAAAAACAATATAGAACGCGGATTTTTTAAAATAAACATTTATTTGTTTAAAATTATTTTCACCGATCATAGCATCTTCTTCAGGATTAGGAATAGTTTTAGATTTTCTTTTTTTTTCTCCTTCTTCGTTGCATGATGTTACTAAAAGAAGAATAAAGTGAGATCCGTAAAGTCTTTCGAAGTTTCCTTTACTTTCTGCTTCTTTAGACAATTTTTTGAAATTATTTTGCGTTTATTATTATTATTATTATTATTATTATTATTATTATTATTATTATTATTATTATTTAATAGTTTCAACTTTTCGATGTCATAATTGGATGCTTTCCTTGAATATCGAGTCAATTCTTTTGACGTTAGAAATTCAAATGTTCCGTTACAAATTCGTCGTCCTAACAACATTGCAACATTGAAAAAGACATTTTCTCGTCAATCTGATTAATCCGTTTATGGCGGCTTTTCGTTACGATCCCACATGTTCCAATTACTTGAGAATCATTTTAACTACTTACATTTGTATAATCCCATTTTAAGTATTTATATAGTTTTCATGTCTTTCTCTTGCACTCTGGCATCGAAAAGGCAGTGTAAATGATTAAGTTATTTTGTTTGTTTTTTTATCAAAATTATGTCAGGTTTGGAATGTTCAAGGACCTTATTAATTTGTATGCGCATATCTAAAAGAAGTTAGACATTTTCGTTTTCCTGTACCACTTCGATTGATACTCATAGCTCTTCTCATTGTGGTCTAATTTATAGCGCTTGCATTTCGGACCTGGTCGATTTTGTCATGTTCCCACTTTTTACATTGATGTTGAGCTAGCATAGTACAACTGATATAATATGCGCGAAGGTGTCCCACTGGTCAACAGAGTGAGTCCTGTCATCATCATAAAACAGTTCGAAATTCTGAAGATGTGGCTGGATATAGGCGTAGTGAGAATTGACAGAGAGGGTTCTCTAGATACGAAGAAAACAAGGAAATGTCAAAGACACATGGACGGATGAGGAAAGAAGAGCACTGTGAGAATGCTTTGTAAGAAGTTGAGGTACCGAATCTCGTGGATATATCCGAAAAGTGAAGGAAGAATGGGAATCGAGAGGAGGAGGAGCTAGAAATGTCGCGAGTTTGGTATCCCAGTTAAAACAAATTAAAAATAACAACCTTTTGGAGACAAGTACGGCTCAATGGAAAACGGCGCTGACAGCAAACAGAGAGGAGATGGGGCAGGTTGGCATTAAACGTGGAATATTCCAAGGAGATTCGTTATCTCCACTTCTTTTTGTAATGATAATGATGCCACTGAGCATCCTCTCGAAGAGAGAAAAACTGGGGTGTAACTTTGGATCTGGTGACAGACGCCTCAACCATCTACTGTTTATGGATGATTTGAAAATATTCGGTAGAAATGAAAAGGAAATGGAGAGACTGGTAGAACTTGTAGGGTCATACTCAGAAGACATTAGACTGGAGTTTGGGATTAGTAAATGCGCGATGCTGGTGATAGTCCTACCAAATGGAGAAATCATGAAAGAAATAGAAGATATAGGGTATAAGTATTTGTGAGTGTTGGAGGGTGTAGGCATCATGAACAGAGAAATGAAAGAGAAAGTCAGGAAGGAGTATCTTAGAAAAGTGAAACTAATAGCAAAGTCAAAACTGTATGGAGGAAACCTAATGAAAGCAGTAAATGCATGGGCAGTCAGTGTTTTGAGATACAGTACGGGTATTTTAAAATGGTCTGACGAGGATTTGCATACCATAGATATCAAAACAAGAAATGTTTTAACAATGTTTGGTATATTTGACATTCGAAGTAGCGTAGCAAGGCTGTATCAAAAGAGGAAAGACGGTGGGAGAGGATTGAAAATTGTAAAAGATTGTGTTAGAGCAGAGGAGATGTCGTTGAAGGAGTATGTGTTTACAAGTGAGGAGTGGATGCTTAAGGTTGTGGCCAATGAAGTGGATGTATGTGAGACCAAGACTGATTATGTGAAAGGGCAGAGGAACTGGCTAGGAAGAAAATGCATGAAAGGTTCTTCCAGGATATAGCAGAACTGGCTGATGAAAGATCATGGCAATGGCTTAGAACCGGGTAGCTGGCTAAGAGTACTGAAGCTTTCTTTTTGTGCAGCACAAGAGCAGGCATTAGGAACACGATTGTTCGAAAAAAGTGGTTCTAAGAGAGTAAGTTGCTGCAGAATGCCGGATTTGTGGTAAGACCTCAGAGTCAATTGCGCACCTTGCAGCAAGGTGTAGTGGACTGGCCTAGAGAGAGCACCGCAAAAGACATGATCGCATGGGACTCCGGATATATTGGGAGGTGTGTAAGAGGGTTGGGGTGAAGTGTGCTGTAAAATGGTTTGAGGAGGTTCCTGATGAAATGAGAACAAGTGAGGATGGCAAGGTAGAGGTATTGTGGGACAAAAGTGTCATAACGACCAAGCAATTGGAACATAATCGTCCAAATTTGGTCGTCATTGACAAAGTCTAAAAAAATAGCAGATTGTAGATAGTACTCTGGGACACGAATTTGAGAGAGAAGGAGAATGAGAAGTGGAGCAATTATGCTCCATTGGCCTTGAAGATAAGGCGTATACACGGGGTTAAAACATAAATAATCCCGGTCGTAATCAGTACACTAGGAGTAGTATCAAGTCCTCTGGAAGAACAATTGAAAAAACTACAAATCCCCGATGTTTTAGGCGGCCTTCATATTTATAATTTAGAATTACATATTTATAATTACGCTAATTCGCTTCAGCCGTTATCATCTTAGGCATCCCTTAAAAAGAAAGTGGAATCTTCCAAATACGTCTAATAAAACCATAACATTGGTGTCGCTTCTAAGGAAAAGCTAATCAAAATGATTCTTTTTTTCTATTACTATATTTGATGTAATAAAGTTTAAATATTACAAAGGTGTCCAGAAAAGGGCACTTCTTTTTTTTACATGGAGGTAACCACTTATCAAGGCCCAGAAGCCACTCGTGGATAAGGATTTTGGAATTATGAATTGCAGATCGTCCTGGAAATTTCCCTTTTGATAATAACAAAAATAGTCTGGAAATGTCCCTTCTGATAATTATAAAATGCTCTGAGAATGTCACTTCTGATTTATTAAATAATGCCCCGGAAAGGTCCCCTTCTAATTAATTAAAAAATGCCCCCAAAATTCCCCTTCTGGTTAATTATAAACTGCCATGGAAATGTCCTTTCTGATTGTTTATAAAATGCCCTGGAAGTGTTCCTTCTGATTATTTATAAAATGCCCTAGAAATGTCTTTTCTGATTATTTATAAAATGCGCTGGAAGTGATAAAATGTCCTGGAAATACCCCTTCTAATTAATTATAATAATTAATTATATAAACTGCCCTGGAAATGTTCTTTCTGATTATTTATAAAAATGCCCTGGAAGTGTTCCTTCTGATTATGAATAAAATACCCTTGAAGTGTCCCATCTGATTAATTATTATTATTATTATTATTATTATTATTATTATTATTAATAGTAAAATACCCTGAAATGTCCCTTTCTGATTAATTTTTAAATGCCCTTGAAAATGTCCCTTCTGTATTATTATAAAATGCACTGGAAAAGTCATTTCTGTTTAAGTATATAATGCCCTGAAATATCCCTTCTGATAAAGTACAAAATGCCCTGGAAATGTCTCTTCTGATTAATTAAAAAAATCTTTGGGCATATCACCTCTGATTAATTTAAACATTCATTGAAAAGTTAATGCTGATTAATTACAAAAATGCCCTGGTAACTTATTATTAATTACAAGAATACCCTGGAAAAGTCACTTCTGATGAATTGTAAGAAAAATGATTTGTTTTTCAACTACTTTATTTATGTAACAAACCGAAATAGAGCAACAGATGCAACGTATATTAATAACGTATATATGTAACGTATATTAATAACGTATATATGCAACATATATAAATTACGTATATATGCAACATATATTAATAACGTATATATGTAACGTATATTAATAACATATATATGAAGCATATATTAATAACGTATATATGCAACGTATATTAATAGCGTATATATGTAACATATATTAATAACGTATATATGCAACGTATATTAAAGGAAACATTATTTCCAATAATTCGTCCATGGATATTGCCAGGAATAAGAATAATTTCGGATTGCTTGGCAGCTTATGATTGGTTGGAAAACTTGGATTATGGTATTTATTAGCATGCCAAAGTTGTCCATATATGGTGGGTGCAGATTAAAACAATAAGTTATTTATCGGTAGCCAGTGTCTGGTGGGTGCAGATCACCATACTTATACATTAGTTATCGCTGCCATTGTATGGTTGGTGAATATGAAAATCATATGTTAATTATCGCTAGCCAATCTTTGGTCAGTGCCAATCACAATACTAACAAGTTCTTTATTATCTTCTAGTGTCTGGTAGATGCAGATCACAATACGAACAAGTTAGTTATTGACAGTCAGTGTTAGTCTGTGCAGATTACAATACTATTAAGTTAATTATCGCCCGCCAGTGTCTGGTCGGTGAAATCTATATTAATAAGTTAGTTATCGCCAGCCAAATAAATTTTATTCGATTTAAAAAAGAGGGCTACCACACTGTCACATTCTCATAATGCTATGAGAGCAGGATAAGATCAGAACAGTTTATCAAATTGGTGCAATTGTTAGCACAGATATCAAGACCTGAATATCCAAAGCTTTGTGATTTAGTTAAGTTTTTAATAATACATGGTCCAACCTTATTGTAATTGTTTGATTATGCGAAATGTTTCTTACTGATGTGTGTCTTTAAAACTTACAACTACCGTGGAAGTTCCATGGGTTCTGCTAGTTGTTTTTGTTGTTGTAGTTGTCATTATTATTATTATTATTATTATTATTATTATTATTATTATTATTCCTGTGTTTTCAACTTCTTTTTTCTTTTCTCCTCCCCCCCCCCCTCGTTCTTTTTCTCCTCCTCCTCTTCTTTTTTCTCATTTTTACCTAATTAAAAATCGGCATAAGTCCTTTTCTCATATACATGTAGTTACTTGACAACGTACAACCGTGTAACATCCCTAGACTATTAAGACGAAAAAACTCACAGCAATACACGTCCAACCCCCCACCCCCCCAAAAAAAACCATGCCTACTAACAAGACAAGGGCAAATGAAAAATAAATATTTTTTGTAAAAATTCTTAACAAGAAAGAAACTCCTTTCATTTTTAATGATATTTTTCCTAATCTTATCTCTTTACATGAACATTGACCCCGTTAACGTCCATATTATATGATCACGACTATGACAGTTGTATCCTTATTATATAGTTCAATTAGCTTTGAACAAGTGACTGGTGGAATTGCGATCATCATCATCATCATCATCATCATCATCATCATCATCATCATCATCATCATCCACTAAGACATTTCTTCTACATTCAGTAAAAATGAAATCGCCGGATCATCAAAGATGTTTCAATTCAAAGATGAACAATTATCCGCACAAAGATTTCTCCCTTGTAATGTTATTGCATTTTTTTTAAATTTAATTTTTTATGGAAATCGCTCTAGACATACTTACAGTCACTTAATATAAGGTACTAACAAGAACGAAAGATGATTATCGCAAATAAAGAGGATGATTATTGGCTTTAGCCTTGAAAAGATCAAGGCAATAGGTAGGAGGAAAACAGTTAGCAGGAAGAGGATTCAGCAGACCTGCAATTACCAGAAAAGAAGCTACTGGAATAATAACTTGTATTACAAAAAAGTATAAAAATGTAAATTGATCTACTATTAAAGTAAACAAGTTGAAACAAAGTAGGGAATATATCAGACGATTCTAAAAGACACATGCTATATTCGTATTTATAGAAAAAACTGAGACTAGTAAAATATCGTTTAGACATGTAATTTGAAATAAATTAATTCAAAAGTGATATGCATTTTATTTATCTGAAGATTCAAAAAAGGTGACTATTTTGCCTTTTGGCAGGCAAAGTGTACTATCTGTCATGAATTAACACTATATCTGTTTTATCGTCTGTCAATGAAGCAATTCTTCTAAACATGCATTTTTTCTCCTAATCCAGAGTGTTCCCTTTAAAACGCGATCTCGTATTTATTTTAAAATATTTGCAATATTACGAAAAATAAAAATTTTTTAAAAAAATGTTTGTTTTATTCATGAAAAAAAAAAACAGTATATTAACAATTACTTTTATGGAAAAGGAAATGTTTTTATTTATATATACATTTATTATTTCAAGACAAATAGCATTATCAAGAGTAAATTATACAAAGATGGCAACCGTGAAAATTTCACAGTCATATTATTATTATTATTATTATTATTATTATTATTATTATTATTATTATTATAAACTATATATAAATACCATAGTACCTTTAACGTACGTACGTGTGTCACGGTTTCCTGACTATAAATTATTCAATTGGGAAATCGTATTATTAAAAAAAGCAGGACGTAAGGTGATAAAATACTACGAACATGGAATTATTATATGAATACGTTAATTTTATGTTTGTAGTATGCTATCACCGTCTCTCCTCCTTTTTAATAAACACGATTTCCCGATCACCGAAGACGCAATGTAAAAAAATATTTAATAAAAAATTATGTCGCTTTTGGGCTGTAATTGAAATAAATATATACCTTCTTGGTCTCCTGGCAAGGATCCAATGGTAGTATCTGTTCTGTCTCAAGATAGTATGATGATATCGTGGGGTTTCCGTCCACGCTTGACGACCATACAATGGAAATATGCCACAGACTCCTATGAAGATGTTGGAGATAAACCGTTATAACCCACTAAATTCTGAGACTACATTAATCAGATTATTTAAATAAATATTTTTTTTTACAGTTTTAACAAAATGGCTACAATAATATTGCCGGGTCTCCATTCACGTTGAACATCCACAGAACACGCAACAGCAATATATTATTATGAATGATGCCGCTGTGGAATTTCCACAGGTCCACCTAGTTATTATTATTGGCTCACAAGGAGCTTTCACACAGGTCTTCAGAGATCTTTCCCTGAAGACATCCTGTGGTGTTCCCTGGAAGCTGAGTGACAGCAAGTCTCCCTGGGTTTTCGATAATATTTGCAAACAAATTTGCATTATCGCAACTGCTGCTTGCCATTGATTTCTCGTTGGCAGCAGCTGTTGGTTTTTGTTGGGATTTGAGTGGCAATAAGCCTCCCCAAGGTCCCAGTTCTCTTCGCACTTAATCGGCTGAGGTCTGGTCAGTTCATCGGTCTTTCTTTTCCTCCTTGACTCTACTTGTTTTTTGCTATTGTTGTACTCACTAGAAGTTCTCACACATGCTATGATCAGAGACCACTCACATTTGGTATGCGGTAGTGTTCTCTTGAATTTGTGTGACACTAGTCTCTCCAGTTTTATTCTCAACCACTTTAGATAACCTTTTGCCTTATCACAACAGCCGCTTACTAAATAATTCTCGCTAGTCATCGACCTTCAATAAAATTTGCGTATCAGCGGACCTTCCCAATGTACCAGTACTCTTCGCACTCATCTAGTGAAGGTATGGTTATTGATCACTCTTGTCGGCCCTTCCATCCTCCTTGACTCTTAACGAATATTTTGGTATCCCCCGAGCCTGATGCCTTTTGTGAGGGAGGGCACAGTTCATAAGATTTCTTGAAGTTTTAGTTCTTTTGCGCTATTTTACTTCTGTTGCCGTTTTTATGTGGTTGTTTAGTGTTTGTAGTTTGTGTGGGTTAGTTTCAACATTCTACGATTTAATAAACAAATCACCTGCTTTCCCCATCGTCGCTTATTATATAGTGTCAGTCTTTTCCTTGATTCAATTTTCCAGAGTTACTTTTTCCAGGTACTTTAAGGACTGTTCCCAGTATTCCTACAATTACACTGTGCAACAAATTTGAATTGAAAAAAAAGTACAAGACATATAAGACCCGTTTCGGTGTAAGAAAAGTATTCCAAATCTGACATTTATTTCTCTGGATTAGGTATCATTTTCATGTACTTTATTATTAATTATTTTGAAAAAAAACACCGAATTCACCAGTTTAAACAACATTTGTCCTCTTAACTCTCTTGTGTAGAGTGTCATCATCCTTTTTTTAAATTCCAGCAGTAGTCTGCCAACATACCAGTGTTCCATTTTCCTTTAAAACGTTTTTCTATTAATGAAATATCTTGATGGAACCTTTCACCATGTTCATCACTCACATGGCCAAGATTCTCAGCAAAAAAATCCAAATGAGAGTGGAGCACATGAACTTTTAGAGACATGTTACATCCCATATCATGAAAATGATGCAATAGATCATTCACAACTTGCTCATAGTCTTCTGAACGATGTTTTCCCAGGAAGTTATCACAAACTTTCTTGAATGACTCAAAGGCACATTTTTCTTTTCTCGTGAGATGTGTGTTAAAAGTTTCATCAAGAACAATTTTTCGAATTTGGGGACCTATGAAGATACCTTCTTTTATTTTAGCTCGACTTAATGAAGGAAACGTTTCTGCAAGATATGCAAATGCCAAGGAATCCTTGTCTAGTGCTTTCACAAACTGCTTGAACAAACCGAGTTTAATATGCAAAGGTGGTAAATGGATTCTATCACTTTGCAGAAATGGTTTGTGTTTGATGTTATGTTTTCCAATAATCCGGTCGTTATTGTAGTTTTCAGTTAAAAAATACTTTATTAAATGGATATCTATTTTTAACCCTCAGATTTTTTCCGTGCCCTACAAATAAGGTTCTGAGGCAGGTTTTAGCTTCTTTTCCTTGATTTTTTTAGCCTACATTAAAAAATGCCTTTCTTGACGAATACCATGACTTTTCGGAAGGTGGTGAACACCAAACCATGTGCTACAGCATTATGTTTTTACTTTTGAAAAATTAGGCCTTGGTCTAGAAAATATTATACTAACCAAGCTAGCTCTCTCATCTAGCTCTCTTAAATCTGGAAAAACAGCTCATTTCGGCTGACTTTAGCAAATAAATGATTCAAATAAATGATTTAATAAATAATGTACATAATATGTGTATATTAAACTGTGTTTTTCTCTTAAGATTTATAATTTAATACACATAATATGTGACTGCAAAGTAGTCAGTAACCCATTTTTGACGTTTTTACTGAAATTTACGACTGTGGCAATTTTGCACAAATTATACCTAATTCAACAAAAAGAAAGCCAGAAATACAATTTCCACGTTACTAGGTATACAAAAATTGCTGCAGATATCCTGTACTTTTTTTTAGTGTTGCACAGTGTTATTAGTATTATACTGAGTTTTTTATGATTCATATTCCTTTCAGTTCTCTGTCAAGCCCTGTTTATTTGCTTAATTTTGCTGTTTCTTTGTTCTTTACCTTTTTGTAAGCTGGCACGACAAAATCTACAATTGGTCACTTTCTTACTTTCTTGTTAATTATTTTAAGGTCCAGTTTTTTTTTTCTTGGATGAATTTATCTATTTGTACTTTTATGTCCAACAGGAAATTGTGCTTTTCGTTTTGTTACTGTTCCCGCTTTGAGTTTGTACGCATAATCAAAATGCAGTTCTTTCTATGGTTCCTAGTATACTGCTTTATCCACACCATCGTGTCTGTGCTTGTATTCGGTTTAGTCTACTTTGATACATTCACTTACTATGCGCTTTACAGTTTCTTCTTTACATACAGAGTCTACATTGGCTGTTTTCCTGAGTTTCATCTATTTTAACTTTAATGTAGTCAATTATAATCGCATTGTTATGTGCAGTTATCAGTAGCAATTCCATTTCTCTGTTTAGGTGTCCTTTGCGTAACCATGCCCAGTTGTTGCCATGATTATTTTCTCTTGTTATTCTTACGAATCCACCATGTAGTTGTTGCTCTTCCAACATTTTCTGTGTTTTTGTTTCTGGATTTGGTGTTTTTTCTAATCACTATCTCTTGTCGCGGTGATCAGCCTATCTGTGTTCTGAGTAATGTATATTGTCATTATCCTGGTCAACAGCGACCAGATGTGATCTTTTCATGCAGCAGAACCCCGTTGGTCGCACTGGTTAGTCTTCAATTCGCGGCCGGGTGTTTGTCAGTCCCTCTCGCGTCGGGGATGATATGCCGTCGTCCCGCCGGTTGGTCGTACGCTAAGGAAAAAAAAAAACAGTAACAACAATACGCCCTCCGGCAGTAAGACAATTCAATTTACAAGGAAAAAGAACAAACTCGTTCGCTTTCTAGTCTACTTATTAAATTCAAAACAAAAATATGTACAAATGTTCTTTACAGTACAATGGTTAATGAATCTGTACAAGTCATGACTTCTCGAAGTCGATAATTAATCTTTGTGCTTTCTCTCTTTCTTTTAGTGGTGCGGTACCGGTGAAACAGGCCGTCCCGGAGAAGAGGGAAAGCGATAATTTGGCTCACAAGCTAAATCAATCTCAAATCTCAGAAATAACTGCTGTTTTCGGCTGTGCATTCGATTATATATGTCGGGGTGGGGTAAAATGGGGTGGTTCCTTCACCCAATTAACCACGACAGTGTTAACTTCCGGCATGTTTCGATTAGTCTCCAAGCTGTCCTCGAGGCGTAAACATCTCTTCTCCAAAACATGAGCCATCACCTATTTGCACCGGCTCACAGAATATCGTTTCGTTCAATTCTTTAAATGATATTGCTTATGTATTAAGCAAAATCATATATTATATTATTCTTTTCTTTCAGCGGGGATTTTTGCTGTCGCCCGGGCACACCAATATTTAATAAAGAGTCATGTCATCCAGTTTTCTCTAGTGACTTTTAAGTTTTCGCCCCTTTTGGGGGGAGTTCAGCCGTCCCCTGGGACGGTCATGTCACAATATTTCCAAATCTTTTTTAGTTACTGTTTTTCTTCCCCCCTGTTCCTTTTCACATAGAGTCAGTCAGTCAGTATCATATTTCAGGTTTACTGCATTTTATAGTCATTAGTTCCTCGCTGCAGGTCAAGATACCTGTTTTTCTGTTGTCCAGCCTATGAATGGTACATATTATATTATTAGTAATACCGCCTAGGTGTTTATTTTTTTAACTAGATTTTTAATAGATAGTTTTGGCTTTAAAAGTTTCATTGTTCTTCTCGGATATTCTGTTTCAAGTAGTTCATGTTTGTAAATATTAATGGCCTCCGCTGCCATAACGTATGATTATTTTAATTTATAATATTCATTAAGCACCCTCACTTTTTCTTAGTCGGGCAGTTCATGCCGTCCTATGCCCCTAGTTTTACTTTTTTATATCTACCAGTCGAACTTTATCATTTCCTGGTCGTATTTATCAGCTTTTTTATCTCTTTGTGCGTTTTTTCCACATAGCTTCAGATCATCCGTATACATAAGATGGCTTATTCTTTGTTTTTTTTTATGTATAAATCTGTATCCTGTTTTCTGAATACATCCTCACAGCTTTTGTGTTAAATCCAACGTGTAAAGTAATGTAGTTTTTAACCAGTATGCATCTATCCTATCATGGCATGGTACTTTCTTGTTTATTATTTCCTTATGGCTGTCTCGGCCATTCATTATTTCATGGACAATCATTAATTTCGGTTTTCTGTTTCTCCTTTAATTTTTTTGAAGTTTTCATGTTTTTTACTCATGTGATTTTAAGGTTATTCTCATATCTGGCTCTGTTGGTTCTGGTTGTTTTGTTTTGTTCTTTCTTTGCTTACGTTTTGATAAAACTGTCTGTTATTGTATTCATATGCCCAGTTGTAGATGTACTGTGCAGATTTGTATCTGTATCGTCTCGATCTATTTTCTTTTGGTGCTACATTTTGTTTTAGTTATTCATGTTTTTTGTTTAACCCTTCCGTGTTAGTAAGATTTCCTCTTTTTCATTGTTTACTGTTTTCTTTCATGCTATTAATCGTTTGAGTTTTATACGAGGTTTCGTTATCTGACTTTCCAGCCTTATTTCCTATTCATTTATTGTCGGTCCATTTTTTTGTCCATTGTTGTTACTATTTTTACTTTTATGCTTGCATCATGCCCCTTCATATATTGTTTAGGTCTGTGATAGTATCTGTTCAGCCGTATGGGGGAAGTCTTTTTCTAATTTTAATGTTTTTACAATCCTCGTTCTTTACAGATGGGAGATTTGTTTTATCATCAAATTTTATGTTTTCAATTTCTCTTGCTTATTCTCGGTGAGTTTTGTGGACTCTTAATTTCAGTCTCTTCGGTTTCAATGTTAATGTTTTGTCAGGCGTTTATAATGAACAGCTTGTGTTTGATTGGAAGATACATTTTTCCAGATTTGCAAGTCTGCCGTTTGGTTGAAACACCCGATGTCATTGTAACCTCCCAAAAAAGATAGGCTTGCTTGTTTTAAACTTGGGTTATAATCTTCTTTAGAAAGGAAATCCTTTTGTTAGTGTTGTTAAGCGTTGAAATCCAGGGAATACAATGAGCGAACGATCGCGGTGTGTGCAGTGAGCACATACAAGCACAGATTCACGGAGTCACACTTCTTTAGTTATTGTTGTTAGTTCGCTTTGTTCCATATTTTTGTTCTCGCCCATTACCTATTTGGAGAATTGGCATATTTCCCAAAATTCGTTTTACTTCGACCTACACTCGGACCTGTGTCAAAATTGATGGTAGTCGTATCTGAGATGGGCTTATGCATTATGTAACATTTGTAGGTAACAGGCAGTTTTTCACTTCTGAAAATCTCTGTCTCCATTTCGTGCCGAAGATAAAGTACTTGATAAAATTCAGTTGTAAGTTACAATCTTCTGGGTGCTTAAGGTTCAATCTTCGCTGTGGGCGACATTTTAAAATACAATTGCGTATCACTTAAAACGTCTACCCAATCACGGATGATGGAACGAAGTCAAACTATTCACGTGATTTAAATAAAGGATATCGTTCGAAATTACTTGCAGATTCTCGAGTTCGAAAGAAAAATTACCGAGTTCGACAAGATACACCTGAAGAATGTCGGATATTAGATAAAACGCAACTTTGTGAAAATGACACTTAAAATGCGAATAGTAGTCCGAAGAATCCAAATTATACGAATGGCCATTTGATTTCTGAACGCGTTTCTCATTTGACTAGCTGTTGCAAATAATGCTGATTTCTGCAATTTGTTTATGATAATGTATACCTCTAATCTCTGTATATTATGTGATATTTATAATAGCTTTATATTCTGCGCCAACGGCAAAGAGAATCGCATTTATATTTTTCTTCGACCACCACCTTTGTCTCTACCATCGCAAAACTTTGTTATTGTGTAACATTTTCAGGGTTTTTTTTTTAGAAAAGGAAAATAAAGAAAGTGATAGTATTTAATGTTTATTTTTTAGAGAAAAACACCTAAAACATGAAAGGAAAACTATTAATCTTTTATCTAATTAATTAATTAATTAATTAATTAACTAATGATAAACGGGTAGACAGAACGAACAGAGATCTTAGGGGGCATTTCGCTGTTGGCGATTATCAAAGTTTTCTTTTCTGTTCATAAGGAATCGTATTAAGCCAATCGTTCTTGCGCACGTCCCATAGATAGACTTAAATTTAGTTTCTTTGTCAACCTTGATATCAACGACGTAATGCCATGTAGGCTGACGTTTTATTGTTTTTCTCTACTTTAACTACAGTAAACCTCATAATTAACATTTAGGACATCTCATCCCATCATTTTCGTGGAAATCGATTTATTTTCCAAATTTTGTTTTACATCAATTTGAACTTGGTTTGACCATTAAAATTAGCATTAGCTGATGTAACCGCTATCTGACATCCTTTATGTAACACTTGTAATATTAGCGTGTAGTTTTCTCTAGAAACCGGGTGACAATACGCCATATAAAATCCGACTACTCCCCCTCTACGTTCAGTCGAGGTCTGAATTGCACCGTCCAATCTCGGGCGTGTTTTTTTTTTCGATTAAAGACACGGGATATATGAATATCAAATGGAATATAATAACAAAGGAGCAGCTAGATTGAAGGCGTAGTGCCATAATCCACTACAGGGACACATGAATTCGAATATATACTTGTGAGAAACCGGGGAACTTTAATCTATACATAGCGACTAGTGACAGACTGAATAATGACGTTAAAAAACCACTAGGGTTATAGAAAGGTTTATATCACGTGATGCAAAATGAGACGACGGTGTAACAGGAAAATGTAGCAATTGAACTCCGATCAGCCGATGGAGCATATTTGTCTGCCCTTAATATGAGACGCCACGCGTATGAAGAAAAAAAAACGTGTTAGTGTTGAGAGGAGGCATTAGCTTCGGCAAGTTCATCAAACTTCCTCTAAACATAGCTTAATCTTGCTAGCAGGAGGAGGAGACCTGTCACACTGCATGCTTGTAATAGACACATCAAAAGGTTTCGCAGTGAAACAGGCATAAGTGTGAAAGACAAAGACGGGTGCCCGGTGAGGGATCGGGGGATGGGGGTGCGAGGGACTCGTAGAGGCCCGGTCTAGACAGCAGTGTAAGACACAAAATACTGAAGTCAATTTTTTGTCAGTATCTAAATGCGATTTTTGAGTAATATCCTCCACTAGGGGATAAGCCAGGATGTGCGGTGAGCAAAGAAGAAATATGATGGGAGTTTAAGGATAGGGGTAATAGAAAGGTAGAAGAAAATATTTTTTAAAAATAATAAAAAACAAGAAATTAAATAGCGAGACGGTCAGTTAAAAAGAGGTTAACAAGTCTATAAACAAGCAATCAAGAAATACAACTTAATAGGAACAAGAGAGCCGAGAGAAAAGGAAAAAGATGATGGTAATGGGAAGAAGAAAAAGGACGAAACTGCACATAATAAACTGAAAAATAGAAATACTACTACTACTACTACTAATAATAATAATAATAATAATAATAATAATAATAATAATAATAATGTGTGAACGGCGAAAGTACAGCTTGAATGTCTAAAATCAAAGGAATTGCCTTGATGTTCAAAAAAACATCCAGCGAAAAGCATCCAAAGGTTTAAATACTATGAAATAACAATAATAATAATAATAATAATAATAATAATAATAATAATAATAAATAAAAATAATGTTAATAATAATAATAATAATAATAATAATAATAATGAATAATAATAATAATAAAAAATAAGAATAATGTTAATAATAATAATAATACCGACAAACTTTGAAAAAGAATGGGAGAGATCGGAATCAAAGAGATGATACTACAGATAACAATAATGAAAACCGGAAAAAATAAAAGAAAACCTCTGTATGCGGCACATAACACGCATGAACTGAAGACACAGGCTGGACATATAGAAAATACTACAGATGTAAAACATAAAGTAATGTAGGAACTCACGGCGGAGTCACCACTTATAGGATGTGAGATCGGTAGGATAACCAATTTATAATCTGGATTTATCACTTTTTAGGACCGAGGTTGCATGTGCTGCAACTTTATTGAAGTCGAAAATTGAGGTGTATCCGTAGTATCATTGAAGGTAAATTTAACGAGATCGCCGATTATTTTCACAAATCAACATCCTTACATAAAAAATATAAAAATAAAATCCGGAAAATAACGACACTTGACAAAGAACACGAAATCACTGCATTAACATGATATAAACAGCATTTATTTACGTGTTAGGAATATTCGTTTAAATTGTTCCACCGTAAGTGTTTTCTTGTGTTGAATGTTCATAATGAAGGGTGAATGAAATGAGGATTTTTGTGAGAATAGCATGAAGTTTAAAATTACTGTTTTTTATGAGAAGCTTAATACGTGGCTTAAAGTTAATGTGGCTATCTTCTGAGAAAAACAGTCTAAAAACCATGTAAGCAAATGTGTGTATGTTTTCATATCGTAAGAACAGTAGATCGAAATAAAATTGTTTAAAAGTAGATTTAAATTCTCGTTCGATGTGGTAATTTCCATGATGAAAATTAATGTCCAGGAAATGATGTTTAGGATGGGGGATTCTAATATCTCCCAGTGACGAAAAACCTGAGAAATTTAGTGAAAAACCGATTTGATTTTTTGATGGCAAATCTTTATATACATGCCTTCTCGAACGTTCCAGTCTGTTTACTGTATTTCTATGCTTGAAAGAACAACATAGTTTATTTTGTTTTATGCATGCGTGTTTTATACATATATTTTGTTTTATAAGTACGTGTGATCGCATCACGGCGTCATGTACTTATGCGTTCTTCATACGCGTGGACGTTGAAATGATGATCGCTATGAAAAGTTTCTGCCGGTGATTTGTTCCGGCTGGGCAAAACAGTTGCTGCAAGAACATCACATGGAATCATAAAATCTGAAATAGTATCATTGTAAGTAAAACCCCTGCGCCCCTGCGCGACCTCCCTTTTGTGTGTATGAGTGTGTGTGTGTGTGTGTGTGTGTGTGTGTGTGTCTGTGTGTGTGTGTGTGTGTTTAGAGGGGGTATGGCATCACACTAAATCACTAAGCACTAGAAAGACCTCCGCTTGATGAGTACAAAGAGGACTGGGACCTTGGGGAGACTTATTGCCACCCAAATTCCAATGAAGACCAATGGTCACTGGCAACGAAAAATCGTTGGTAAGCGGCTGTTGCGATAACGCAAATTCATCTGCAAAAGTTATCGTAGGTAGTGAAGAGTACTGGAAATCTAAGGAAACATTTTGTCACTTCTAATAACGCCACCAGATGTTCTCAAAGAGAAATCTTTGAAGATGGCTTGTATGACCACTCCTAGTGAGGAAAATAATAATGATTGGCCTGACAATATATGGGGAAAAAGCAAAAAGAAATTGGAATCATAAAATGAACAAGGACACTTGTTCTCATTCAGATTCAAGACGAATATCATGTTATTGTGAGCAAGTACTGATAACTACTGATTAATAATAATAATAATAATAATAATAATAATAATAATAATAATAATAATAATAATAATGATAATTGCCGACCAAGCAAGACTGATACTCAAGAAAGGTTGGCTCTCTAAACTAAAACTAGCAGAAATTCAGCGAAAAATAAATGATGAAACTGAACAAGAAACCTCCCCCAACGGAACTGCACGTAGAGAAACCCCACAAGTTGATGCCTTACAAGTAAAAACACAAAAGGCCAACACCTACGAAGGCCGAAGTCTATACCTACGAGACCGAAGTCTTAAAACGTTGAAACCGAGAACAATGAAACATAAATAACAGAGAATGAAGCAAATGAAATAAATAAAATAATACAGTTCATGAATGAGGAAAAAACAAAGCTCCCATCGTTAAGGAACCAATAGCAGAAGAAATTAAAAACAGAAACAGAGAAGGTCATATAGCTCGTCCCACACATCCCAATAAATACACTAACAGACTTAAACAACCTCATTTATGCACGCGCCAAAATGGTAAGTTTGAATCTCAAATCAAAAAAACAACCAGGGACGAGCGGACCGACAAAACCTGGATGGGAAATAAGACTAGAAACTCAAATACACAAACATAAAAAAGAAACCAAAATGATCAACACGAAGAAAGCGATGTGGAGAAAACGGAATATTGGAAATGTAAATGGCAGGGAGAGGCTAAACAAGAAACATGAAGAAATGGACCAAAAATAAAAGCAAAAGAAGCGAGATTGAGACGATATAGATATAAATCTGAACAATGCAAACAAAACAGAACATTTGAAACTAATGAAAGCCAATTCTACCAAAATGTGAACGGAGAAAAAACAAAAAAACAGAACAACCAAATCCGACAGAAACAAAACTCTACTGGAGTAAAATATGGGAAGAGCGATGAGATCACAATAAGAAGAGTTACAAAAAATAGAAGAAGGAACAGCGAATGAAATCAGCAAGGAAATCCTAATGAAAACTATAGGAAAAATGGCAAACTGGAGAGCACCAGGACACGACGAGGTACATGCACACTGGTTCAAAACATTCACAACTTTACACGAAAGGCTAGCCCAAAACCTTAGAAGATGTATACAGGAAGCAAGTGTGGCAGACTTGATGACAAAAGGTAGAACCACACTGCTACAGAAGGACACACAGAAAGGAACCGTGCCTAGCAACTATAGGCCAATCACATGCTTACCCACTATGGAAGATACTGACAGCACAACTGAGGGAAAAAATCTACCACTTCCTGAATAATCGGGGACTCATCCCCGAGGAACAGAAAGGATGCCAAAAAGGAAAAAGAGGAGCACATGATCTGCTATATATAGATGCTAAAGGAGGTAAAAATTAGGATAAAGAATTTATATATAGATCCTAAAGGAGGTAAAAATAAGGATAAAGAATTTAGCCATGACAAAAAAAAGCGTACGACAGGATCACCCAAGCATGGATAATAGAATTTCTAAAAATGTATAAAATACCAAGCGAAATCACCAACGTAATAGAAAATGCAATGAAAACATGGAGACTGGAATTGACAGCTGATGGACAACACATAACAGAAATTAACATACAAAGAAGCATCTTTCAACGAGATTCACTATCACAGCAGGGTTCCAATGTGTTCCTGCTGGATCTAAGAAAACAATACCTGCAGGTCCGAATCAGTAGAGCAATGTGGTCATTTCAGACGGTGGTGTTTGCTGGCAGGAGGTAGTGCCTTACCAGACTAGGCTTTGGGCTGAACGTGGCACCCCAAATAATGAAAACCATCATTAACGCTGTGTTGTCACAGAAAAAAACAATAAAAGATGGCACGTCGGCGTACCTTGATGGCATATATGTGAACAAACACATTGTTTCATCATCACGTGAAGGTCCAAACTGGCTGAGTTTGATTTGACGTGCAAGGACCCAGAACGTTTGGAGAATGGCGTCCGTGTCTTGGGTCTGAACATTCGACAGGATCGAGGGACTTTGAAATGGAGGCGCTGAACTGCAGTTCCTGAAGTGCCCAATGTCTTCATGAGGCGAGCAGTATTCTCCCTGTGTGGGGCACCTACCAGGGGTGGATGGACTCGTGTGGCAACAGGCATCATAAAAAGGAGGGCAAGCGCAGTCACTAAAGGCTGGGATGATGAAACAGCCGACGATCTGTTGGTTTGCATGGTGAAAGAGACCATCGCAAGGGTAAAGCAGAATGACCCTGCCAAAGGAGACTGGTGTGTGCAGGGAGACAAACTGAACATGTGGGTTGATGCGAGCTCTCTGGCAATGGGTGTGCTGTTGGAGAAGAATGGGGCTGCGATTGGGGACGCCTGTTGGTTGCGACCGGCGAATGACGCTGCTCATATCAATCTAGCAGAGCTCGATGCGATGATAAAAGCTATCAACCTTGCACTCCAGTGGAAAGTAAGAAAAGTATGCGCACACACGAACTCGCTATGCGTGTACCAGTGGATATCAGACACACTGACCATGGTGCGCACTAAGGCAGCCAGCGAGATGCTGATTAGACAGAGGTTGGAGACCGTAAAAAAGCTGGTAAGACAGTACAACCTGTCTGTTGATGCGGTACTGGTCACTTCAAATTGCAACCTTGCTGATAGGCTCACTCGGGTGTCACAGAGATGGTATGACACCATGAAGAAGAAAGCCGGCCCAGTACCAGTATGTGCCGCCTCTATTGAAGTGGCGGATTAAATCTAGAAGATACACCACCTCAGTGTACACCCCGGAGTGAGACGAACATGATATTTTGTGCAGTGGTCCAATCCGACGGTGTCCAAAAGTGCAGTGAAAGCGGTAGTCAGGGAGTGCCAAACATGCTAGTCAATCGACCCCGCCCCGGCAAAAAGGTGGAAAGTCAGCTGGGAGTAGACGCGACTTGGAGCCGTAGAAGTTTAAGCCATGTTTAGTTTTAGAACAGTTTCCGATGGTTCGTTGTTCTAAACAAGACTTGAGAGGTGACTGGTTTGCAGTAGACAGAACAGTTTCCGATTGTTCGTTGTTCTAAACAAGTCTTGAGAGGTGACTGGTTTGCAGTAGACAGTTCCACAGAGCAAAATATTCTTACCGTGTCGAGACGGAAAAAACATGCGAAATTGCTACAGAAAAGGTTTAATATTTATGGAGCAATTCTGGTTTCTGATTGGTCGGTAGCAGAACGTGAATTAATTCGATTCGTCGGTTCCTAGCAGCATCGTTTATAAATAGAATCGCCCGACTGTGTGAGATCATACCCCATTATGAATCGAAAATATTGCAACATCCCCCCTATTTTTTATAATGGGGAAGTCCCTTGTGTTTGTTCTGCTCAAAAATAAATAAATAAATATATATATATATATATATTCCATTATACATAACAAAAATTAGAAATCATTTGGATCTTAAAATTTTAGCATGTAAAAAGACGACATTTTTAATTGTGTTCAAATGTCAAAACAGATATATATGTGTACAGAGAAGAAAAGTAAAAGAAATGGAAAGTATTTTTACCTTTAAAAGTGGTGGGTATGTGAAAAAGAAGCCATTTCTTAAATTTGATTATGCATTTTTTTTTAAAAAGAGAACAAAAAAACGCATACATATATACATATAAATAAATATACATAAAAATAAACATACGTTCAATATGTACCCGTTTAAAGAGTTTTTGTTTTTTTTGTTTTGTTTTTGTTTTTGTTTTTGTTATTAAAACAATGCAAAAAAATATAGGACATTTTTGAAAAATAAGAAAACTAATGTGCAAAAAAAAAAATAATAAAAGTCAAATGTAACTTATGCGCGCCTTAAAATAAGAATTTGTCGAAAAGGAAAATTACAAAGAGGTTTTTTTTCATTATTTCAGTAAAAGTATTAGTTACGCATTAGTAGATTAAAGTGTTAATACAAAGAAAATGGATACAGTTTAACGTCTTGTCCAGGACTATTTTTTATATAGAAATTTATATACATACAGGGCCGTGAAAAAATAATTTATTCAGTCGAATCCCCCTAGAAGTTTTGAAAAAAAAACGCTTTAACTTTATTCTTGTTGCGGGTTTCGTGAATACATCAGCGATATTTGGTTCTGATGATATGTAATTCAAAATAATGGATTCCTTTTTCACCTCGTTTTTATGAAATGATATTTTATATCTATATGCTTAGTTAAAAATATAGTTAGTTATATACTTTTAGTTAATTCTGGCTCTAAAATAGTATTTAGGATATTTTTAAGTGCTTCCTGGGTCGTGTGTGTGATGGCGATAAATTCTGCTTCACACGTAGAGAGAGATACAATCTGTTGCTTTTTTTCCATGAAATAATAGGCCCATTTTCTGAGAGTCTGAAACAATATCCAGATATACTTTTTCGATCTTCGTCGTTTCCCCAATCTGAATCCGATAATCTTTCTAATTTTAGGGGATTTTTTGATTTTCTAAATACTAACTTCTGTTCTTTAGTCCCTTTTAAATAACGCAGGACTTGTTTAGATCTGTTAAATCATTCATTGTCGGTCGTGATAATTTTTGTGATAGTTTTGTTACTGTATAGCATATGTCGAGTCTGGTCGCAGTCATTAAATATACAAGACTACCTATAATTTCGCGATATTGTTTATCATTTAATGTTTAAGATTCTGTGTATATATTTTTATTAATATCATTTTCCACCGGTGTAGAGCGTTTCTTGCACTCTCTCATTCCAAATTTTAATAGTATTTTGTCGATGTATCTCGATTGATTCATCGTAACAGGTCCTTTGCTTTGAGTAAATTCTAGATCCTCACAGACAAAGACACGGCCTTCTGCAGTGAGGAGTTTAGACTTTCGTAGACAATTGGGGTATCCAGCTCAGACACAGATGTGCATATGTGCTGAGTGCAACGGCATAGCAAAGCGTTGTCATCGAAGCGTGAAGAGGATCGCGGCAAGAAAACAATGCACGATCGCAGAGGCGGTCTACTGATATAATGTAACATCAAAGGATGGCATGACTGCTGCAAGCGCACCCACTAATGCTATCACTTGGTATCGAGTGCGCATCAGGGGCATTGACACCCGTCTTCCTGATCTGCAGGAAACCCGAGGGCCGTATGGATTAGGGGGCAATGTCTGGGTGAAGCCTCCCAATAATCGATGCACCAACAGCTTTCAAAGAAGGCGAATCACTGGCATCATCAGTGAGTACGCCGTGCTAGTCGATGGTACCCCAGGCCATGTGAAGGATATCCGGCCTGCCCTAAATACGAACCAGTTTGTGAGTAGCAGTAATAGTAAATCATCCGACGATGACCTGTGAATTCGACGTGAGAGTACAACTGCCAACCCCAAAGCTGATGCCGATAATTCCAGCACCCCTTCTTAGAGTTCCGATGAGGATGAAGAAGTCCAGCGTGATGGTATGACTGTACGCTCTATCGGTGAGGTGGTGGGGAGAACACATGCTGCAAGTTGAGAGAGAAAGTTGGCAGTGACGAATTCTAGCTGAATTTTTACTTATTGTATTTATTGTATTATGTTTTGCTGTTTACCAGCCCATTTAACTGCAGCATAAAACAGAGGAAAAACTTATGGGCATCGTATTTAGCACGTTTAGGGTTCCAATACCACAAATAGCTTCAGAACATAGAGGATCTAAAAGAAAACGAAAAATGACAAACTTAATAACAATAAATCGCTAAATGGAAAAAAATGTCTACATGCTTGGTAATGTTAAAAATTGAAGACGGCATTATAATGATCTATTATATTTTCTCATTGCATGCACGCTGCCTGGCACTCGAAGTGGGAAAGAAACCTCAGTTTAACCTCATTTCTGTACTTTCTCTCAATGCCATTTCTTGTAAGTACATTTCTTTTCGTGTTATTGTTTCTGTTCTTTAAGGTCACAAAACATAATCAATTAAAGTAATAAAGCAGAGCATCTTGATCAAAGTAAGTTAAGCAAATCAAATATTTATGCTAGTCATTTACGGAATGATACCATGGTATGTGTTATCGGAAACTGTGTATTCTAGGGAAACTATACAAACAGTGATCTCCCTTTTCTTCTGGCTTTCTCCAATTGCGAATTTTTCGATGAATTTTCCGTTGTAACATTTGTATATGAGCCTTTACTGTGATTATTAACCTGAATGTCATACATAGTATTAGAGATATAAAAGAAAGAGTTCATACAGTCGTCACTGCAGATATTGAGGTTAGAAGGTTAAAACAATGATTTCAAGATGAACATTTTTTTCAAACTGCGTTTGTCTTTTGTTTTTTTGGAATGTGCCTGCTATGTAGCATTTTTTTTCAAGTAGAAACACTTAAAAAGATAAACATTTGGCAGACATAAAATTTCCATTATATGCAAAAAGAATTTATATATATATATATATATATATATATATATATATATATATATATATTCTGGTAATAGTTATACATATATATATATATATATATATATATATATAGCCAGTAGAGTTTAGTTTCCTAGAAGTACATCCAATAAAACAACATGTGTCTACCAAAATAGTGCTCAATGAGTGAACAGAGCAGGTATATTAATTTTATTTATACAAACATTTCAAATACATTTTCCTATTTCGTTTATCAAGTTAGAATGCAACCTGGGTGGGAGTCATAAAAACGGTGAGAGGATAAGGAGGGCCAATACTTGCCACTCATTGATCTCATCATGTCCATTATGCTTATCAGAAAAGCTTGAGATTACTAGGTTTAAAGACAGAGAAAAATTATTAAATATTAAACAAGAAACTGCTATATTCTGCAAACATTTCAGAATACACACACTTAAAGAACTCTAAATTAGTAGACCAGAACAACTATAAGTACAACTAACCCCCATCAAATAACCCCCCCACAAAGAGGATAAGTGAGGTCGCAACTATGATCATACCCGTATGGATTACGTAAGTCGCTTAATATTCTACTTCATCAAACAGTTATAATATTACTAACCTAAATAAGTACCTGTATGAAGGTATATTTGAAAAAAACGAGTAATAGATTGTTTTGGGTGAACCTCGTAATAATGTATGCATATGGGTATTTTTGGGTGTATGCATGTATGGATATATGATCTTTATATACCCAGGTAGGAAAATTAATTTAAAAAAAAAAAAAGAATGAATGAATAAATAGATGAAAGAAAGTAAGGAATGAAGGGTGAATGAAAGAAAAGGGGATAAGGAAATTAGGATGAATAAATAAAGATGAAGGTAAGTACTACAATATATAAGCTTGTATACTCAGTTTGTATAACTTAAATACTCTGATTTCTGTCATGTGTTATTATATATTATTATTGTATCGTTATACATCTTATGTATGTCTGCCTAACCATCGAAAGAGTGCTTGCTTAATATTAAGATAGGCCTATGAACTTCATGCTGAATTCAATATAAATTTTTACGTAGTATAAATTTTTACGGAAAAAAACCTACAACTTGGGAAAATGTAACAAGCGGGTGGGGCCATGAAATATAACTATGCGTGTGGAGTTTGATAGAAAAAGGGAATTTATATAGTAAATGTATTCATGTCTGTTTCTACTTTAGATGTATCATTTGGTGGCAGGGTACATGTATATATATATATATATGTGTCTATATTTGTGTGAGTATGTATGTATAAGTGTATTTTATGTATGCATGTATGTTTGTATATTTATATATATGTGTATCTATATATCTGTGTGTATGTTTGTATATGGATGTATTTGTATGTGTGTATGTATGTATATGTATGTATATGCATATATATTTCTGAACTATTAGAATAGGCTGTCTCGTATATGATTGTTGTAACAATATAGATTACAAGAATGTATGGATGTCCGAATGTTGTTTATATGTATGTTATATATGTATGTATGTGTGTTTATGTGTATGTATATATGTATATATATATGTGTATATATGTATGTATGTGTGTATGTATGTGTATATATATATATATATATATATATATATATATACACCCGTCTGGAGTGTAGTAGCATACTATTGCATATATGAAGGGGTTACCACGCTACTGAAGTAAAGAAAAATGCCATTATTTGTCTCTGTATGTCTGTTTGTGTGTGTGTATATATGCGCGGGTGTTGCAAAGTGTAGGCATTTATAAGTATATTGATATATTAATATATATAGGTACATGTGGGGTTTTGATACCTTTCGTGTTTTATGTTTATTCATATTTTGTTTCTTTATTTGTTTTTATTTTTATTTTATTTTTATTTAGTTTTATTTACCTTATTGTAATTTTAACTTTATTCCTGCGTAGTTTAGAGTTATTGCCTAGTTTCAGTACGTGTGTTGTGAGTAAAATAGAAGCGTACAGCATAGATTCGCTTTTGAATATATGTATTAACGTGAGTGTGTGTGTGTGGAGGTGTCTGTGTATGTGTGTGTTGTGTGTGTGTTGCATGTAGATGTGGATGGATGTAGATTGAAAGGCACCGGTCAGTACTTAGTTGACCATAGCTAATGTTCTTAATTTACTGACTCCAAGACAAAAAAAACTAAATTCTCAAGTACCTTATACCATAAAAACCAAACGTTAGTTTGGATGGGGGGAAAGGGAAATAAAAAAGATGTTTATTATCTTCAAAGACCTCACTTATCCTCTCACCGTTTTTATGACTCCCACCCAGGTTGCATTCTAACTTGATAAACGAAATAGGAAAATGTATTTGGTGGAAATATCACTTTCGACGGTAATTCTTGGCCTGAAGACGTAATCTCCCAACGTGGGTGATTACAGAAACATGTATGCACATATGTAGCCATTAATGTTTGTATAAATAAAATTAATATATATATATATATATATATATATATATATATATAATGTTTTAGTCCAATAAACATGACATTGATTTTGATTTTTAAAAGTTCTTACAAATATCTAGGGTACTAAAAGTACTGCAGGAAAAATTAACCATCAAAGTAAAATTATATAGTTAACCATCAAAGTAAAATTATATAGTTAACCATCAAAGTAAAATTATATAGTTCACCATCAAAGTAAAATTATATAGTTAACCATCAAAGTAAAATTATATAGCTAACCATCAAAGTAAAATTATATACCTAACCATCAAAGTAAAATTATATAGCTAAACATCAAAGTAAAATTATATAGCTAACCATCAAAGTAAAATTATATAGTTAACCATCAAAGTAAAATTACATAGTTAACCATCAAAGTAAAATTATATAGTTAACCATCAAAGTAAAATTATATAGCTAACCATAAAGTAAAATTATATAGTTAACCATCAAAGTAAAATTATATAGTTCACCATCAAAGTAAAATTATATAGTTAACCATCAAAGTAAAATTATATAGCTAACCATCAAAGTAAAATTATATACCTAACCATCAAAGTAAAATTATATAGCTAAACATCAAAGTAAAATTATATAGCTAACCATCAAAGTAAAATTATATAGTTAACCATCAAAGTAAAATTACATAGTTAACCATCAAAGTAAAATTATATAGTTCACCATCAAAGTAAAATTATATAGCTAACCATCAAAGTAAAATTATATAGCTAACGATCAAAGTAAAATTATATAGCTAACGATCAAAGTAAACTTATATAGCTAACCATCAAAGTAAAATTATATAGTTAACCATCAAAGTAAAATTATATAGTTCACCATCAAAGTAAAATTATATAGTTAACTACCAGAGTAAAATTATATAGTTAACCATCAAAGCAAAATTATATAGTTCACCATCGAAGTAAAATTATATAGTTAACCATCAAAGTAAAATTATATAGTTCACCATCAAAGTAAAATTATGTAGTTCACCATCAAAGTAAAATTATATAGCTAACCCTCAAAGTAAAATTATATAGCTAACCATCAAAGTAAAATTATATAGTTAACCACCAGAGTAAAATTATATAGTTAACCATCAAAGTATAATTATATAGTTAACCACCAAAGTAAAATTATATAGTTAACCATCAAAGCAAAATTATATAGTTCACATCAAAGTCAAATTATATAGTTCACCATTAAAGTAAAATTATATAGTTCACCATCAAAGTAAAATTATATAGTTAACCATCAAAGTAAAATTATATAGTTAACCATTAAAGTAAAACGAAACTCATAACTAATAAGTCAGTATAATACAAAGTTTTTGGTATAATTAAAATTTTCATCATAATGGCATATATATATGTATATATATATATATATATATATATATACATATATATATATATATATATATATATATATGCATATATATATATATATATACTTTTTAGAATATTATTTGTCTCATATTTTGAAGCATTGAACTTATGTGCTAGCCAGCAGAATTATAGCTAGACTATACATTAGGTTTACAAGAAGGTTCTTGAGAAATATTTTAATTTTGATTTCAAATAATGTATTTCAAATAGGTGTTCGATATAATACCTTTACTTTACATATCGTTTTAAAGAGCGTTTTTAGCTCTACTTGATCGATTAAATTACAATCAGTTTAAAAATGGTTGTTTTCTTTTCAGAACATTGAATACAAGATAGAAAAAAAGTAAATTCGCACATTCTTTTTCAAATTAAGCTAGATCGAAAAGCTGTTAAAACAGCTTGCGATATAAAGCGAAACGTTTGGCCAAGTAACCACTACTGAACGCACAGTACAATGGTGGTTTAAAAAATTTTGTGGCAGCGACGAGATTCTTGAAGATGATGGGCGTAGTGGTCAGCCCTTGGGTGTTGACAATGATCAAATAATAGCTTTAGTCGAATCTAATTCATGCACAACTGTCTAGAACTTGCTTCTGAATTAGGCATAACGTATACGATGATTTTCACCCACTTGAGAGAGATTAGAAAGACAAAATAAAACTTGATAAATGGGTGCCTCATGAATTGAAAGACAACCAACAGAAACGCCGTAATGAAATGTCGTTTTCCCTTTTGTACGCAATAAGAACGACCCGTTTCTCGGTGACTTGCGATGAAAAGTGGGTTCGTTACGACAACCGGCGATGCTCAGCTCAGTGGTTAGTCACAGACGAAGTTCTACTTAGCGAACCCAGTGTTGCACCTAAAGGAGGTCATTCTGATTGTTTGGTCGTAACCGGTCTCATCTAGTACAGTTTTTTTTAATGCAGGCGAAGCAATTACGGCAGAGAAGTACTGTCAACAAACAGATTAAATGCATCAGAAACTTCGACAACAATACCCAGCGTTAGTTAACAAAAAGGCCTAATTATCCTCCATGACTATGCCTTACCGCACGTTGCTAAACGGACCATGCAGAAGTTTAACGAATGGGGTTACGAAACTTTGCCTAATTTTTTCTTTTTTTTTCACACGGTGGTCACAACTTATCAAGGCCCGGGAGTCACTCAGGGATAAGGGTTATTGCAAGTACGTTAGTGTGGAGATTTAATGAAGTGTTTACTTAATGGGGCGGTTCATTAGGAATTTGTTAACGTTGGACTTAAAGACATCCAAGTTGTAATCAGGTGGGAAACAGGGAGACGGAACAGAGTTCCACAAGCGTGTACTTCTAAGAAAGAAGCTTTGCTCATGGAATCTACGCCTAATCCGCTATACTCTTCAGACTTCTCATCTACTGACTACCACTTTTTCAAGCATCTCGGCAACTTTCTGTGTGAGAATTGCTTTAAAAACCTAAGCGATATCAAAAATTCCTCAGTGACGCCATCGTCACCAAATGCGAGATTTTTACGTTACTTGAATGAATACACTTGTTTTGGCAGAAGTTTGTTGATTCTGATGGTTCTTCGATCAATAATTTTTTTTTTGTTTGAGCCGAAATATGTTCATCTGAATTTAAAAGTTAAAAACCGCAAGAACTTTCTTATCAACGTGGTAAAAGATATTTAGTCACGTTTTTTTTCCTTTTGAGGAAACGAACCATTCTTTGAAATTCGATGAAATAAGAAAATAAGTATCTTTATTTTGTATCCCGTGTTCGAATAATAAGCATTGTAAATTACAGTTTGCAAAAGAGGTCTCTTCAATAAGTTTTCAGAATTTTTTGTATACTTACTGTCATTGATAGTACACACTCTAACCTTCCCCGAAATAATCTCCTCCAGCTGTAATGCAATTGCTGTGCCTTTCCAACAATTTCTTGAAGGCCTCATGAAAGTCCTCTTGTGTGAGCGTGTCAATGATTCCCGTCACAGTCTCTCTCATCTCCTCTATTCTCTCATAACGACAATCTCTAAGCTTTACTTTGGGGGTAAGAGATAAGTAAAAATAAAAGGGAGCAAGTTCTGGACTATATGCAGTGTGAGGACTGTCTTGATGGCCAACTTAATCAAATAGTTATACGGACAGTGTTATGGACTAGTACATCGTTTTGGTGGGAATGCCACTAACTCTATTTGAAGAGTGCTGTCATCTTCCGGCAGAATCTCTACCTTAACTCCTTTAAAAACTCAACATAGTATTCCTTGTAAACTTTCTGTCTAGTGGGAACTCAGTGCATAAAGATCGCACCAGTTCTGTCAAAAAATGGATCATCATAACTTTCTGAGCAATTTTCTCTGTCTGGCTTTTTGGGCCTAGAAGCGCCAGCGTGCTTCCACTGGGAACTCTTGGTCTCTGGGTCAAGCCTCCATAGCGGGTCAGAAGAGCATCAAGAACTGTGGCAACTGTATTGATCAGCTCGACTATCTCCTTGCTGACAGGACAAGGTTTTTTTTTCATAATTTTCTCTGAGCACCCTCGAGACAAAATCTTCCACATCTTCAGTTCTTCGCGAATAATTGTGTTTATAGTTCCCACACTGACAACAAACTGTGGACTCATTTTCTCCATGGATACACGACGGTCTTTATTCATTAAAGTCGTTACTTGGCCTGACTTTTTTACTCCTACCACACTCCTCATTATCTCTCAGAAACTGCCTACCTTCCTTGAATCTCTTATACCACACAACAACGATACTCGATTCATGCAACATGCTCCAATAGTAGTCAGAAGTATTACATAGGTTTCTGTGGTATTTTATCGAAGGTAAAACAGGATGTTATTGCATATCGTTCTACTTACGTCCAGATTGCATTCTTGAAATTCACCAGCTGTAAAAACCAGGATTTAGTAGGTTGTATTCCAATTCCTACCGTAGTTTCTGATTTCAACCTGGAATCATACAAATTGATCAGTCATTCCATAAGATGTATAGCAACAATATTTTGAATTTTCAAGAGTCTACGACGTTATATATATATATATATATATATATATATATATATATATATATATATGTATATGTATATATATATGTATATGTATATGTATGTATATATATATATATATATATATGTCTTTGGGAAAAATAAGATTAGTCAATTATATCAATTATTTTCATTGATGAAGCTCGATGTATGTTTAATATAACTACAGAGAATATCCAACTTTGCTCTTTACACACACACACAATATATATATGTGTGTGTGTGTGTGAGTGAGAGAGAAAATTTAACCAAAAGGAAAACAGCTCAAAGGACAAAGGAATATGAAAGTGATTAATACCTACAGATATAATAAAAATACACTGTGCTAAAATCTAAAGAGATTTATACTCAGCTTTCATAAATAACATATATTTTCCCAATAATGAGCAACAGTTTTGCTGGCTCTACCTGCTCTGAAAATAGAGGAAATCTGTCTTAACATTATCGTGCCGTTAATAGTAAATATAAATATTATTTAATACACTTTTATTTTATCTCTTCGAAATACGTTTAATGTACGCATATCCATACAGATGGCGGGAGAAAGAGAGAGCGAGAGATATAGAAAGAACAAGAGAGAGAGAGAAAGACAAGTTTGAAGAAAGGGACGGATAGGAGAGAGAAGGAGAGAACAGAAAATTATAAATGTAGGAAAACTTTAAGTGCTAAGATAAACCATATTTATTGTTCACTATTTCTCTATCTGAAAAGATACTGACACTTTTTGAATTTACACGGTCTTTGTCTTGATTCAGCAATCTTTGGAATTTGAAATATATATATATGTGTGTGTGTGTGTGTGTGTGTGTGTGTGTGTGTGTGTGTGTGTGTGTGTGTATGCATGTGTGTTTGAGTGTGTGTGTATGTATGCGTGTGTGTTTGAGTGTGTTTGTATGAGTGGGCGCATGTGTGTATGCATGTGTATGTCTAGCAGGAATGTTTCAAAGAATGGATATGTATAGCCGACATTTTGTCTTCATTTTCTAAAGCGAATATAGAATTTATGTAACCTTTATGATGTTATGAAATAAGTTATATGCATATAAACATACATACATTCAGGCATATATATATATATATATATATATATATATATATATATATATATATATATATATATATAACAGAGGGAAAGAAAGAGAGAAAAGGAGAGATACATGAAAGTAGAAAATAGATACTCTCGATGTTTAAAGTTTTTGCTGCATTCGCCGAATAGCGAGCACTCGGAGTCATACCAAGCATCAGTAAAAGCTTAAAGCATCAAAATTTTATGCATTTTTAGTATTTCACACATACCTAAATTGTATTTCATATGTCTACCATACATCATTTTTAAGTGTTATACTGAGCAAAATAACATTAAAGTTTCATTGAATTTCATAAGAGTTTAATAGGTGGGGTTAATCAACATCAAAGGTATATTATTATTATTATTATTAGTATTAGTATTATTATTATTATTATTGTTGTTGTTGTTGTTGTTATTATTATTATTATTATTATTATTATTATAATAATAATAATAATAATAATATACCTTTGATGTTGATTAACCCCACCTACACATTAAACTCTTATGAAATTCAATGAAACTTTAATGTTATTTTGCTCAGTATAACACTTAACGACGACGACGACGACGACGACAACAACAACAATAACAACAACAACAACAATAACAATAATGATAATAATAATAATAATAATAATAATAATAATATCATCGTCCCAATACGAAAAATGGATTAAACAAGTTTTAGAGAGAAATATCCACAGATCTGGAGATTTGCCAGAGCAAACAATTCAACAATATAAGTCGAATGTAGAAGAATTAAACCTTAAAACCTATCTGCTATATTTCGTGCAAAGGTTTTAGTCTATGAAATGCAAGGTTACCCTTCACTCCTCCAAGAGTTTCATCCAAGGGATCGTTAATAAAATTTACAATCCTTTCTGTAATCCAAGCATATTTCGTACAAACTTCAATATATGCATGTCTTGCCACTCAAGTTTTAGTTATGCATGTCCAACAGTCTTTGTTGTGCTAAAAATATGCTGGGTTACTTTGGTGATTTATTTATCATATGAACGTTAGATGCGGATTGAATTCGTATTCACTGAACCTCATTCCACCTCTAGATGTTTTTTAACTGTAGTTTTATCTCAAGTGTCTATCAAAAGACCACCACACTATGCTTTGTGTATCACATCAAGATCTGCTTATCATTGAAGAGCTGCAAAACAAAATAAAACTGTTGAACATTCATGATCGAAATATAGCGGGCAGGTCAATCATAGATTAAAGCTTATGCATTATATTATAAAGCTTAAATCGTCTTGTTTGGGTGTATAAACCCTGTATCTGCTTCCGGTTAACGACTTCCGGTTTACGATTTAAGGTTTCAATAAAAACAAAGTCATAAAAGCTTTTTTCTTAATCGACAATTTACGGGATCGTCTTCCTTATTTTATTTTATTGTTTAATAGATTTATACATTTTATTTTTCAACACTCCTAAAACCATTTTTCTGTGCGTCTTACTCGGCAATGCCGAGTGGGTTTATATACTGAGAAACCGAGTTACAAAAGAGATGCAAGCGAGCAGACGACACCAAATTTTAAGGAAAAAAAGGAAAGGGAATAATTTCATTGTGCTTCAAAAAAAAAATGAAAAGAAAGGGTAGAGTATCATGCGCTTCGAGCAACAAGTCTTTATTCTTGTGACAAGGAAGGAAAATGAACAATTCGAGCCTGGATGATATTATGAAATCTCCAGAAACGGCCCTTTCTTTTTGCCAAAAAAACTGAAAGGAGATGCATAAAATGCCATCAAAAGTGTATTCTAAAACAACGAAAGGTAACTGACGGTTTCGGTATAGGTGCAGTAATGGGCAGTGTAGACATTGGACCTACTTACGTCCTGGCTCCTTTTTCCAGCGATCCCATCTACGAATACCAATAAGTTTAAGATAATATATTTCTGGGCCTACGAAATAGCAACGCTCAACAACCTACGGCGAAAGTGCAATATCATGTCGGATCACAAAAGTTATATATATATATATATATATATATATATATATATATATATATATATATATATATATATATATATATATATCCCTCCAAAAACTTGTTCTTTGTTCCTTAAATAAACAAATACTCTTTTCATTAATTCAAAGAAAAATAACTTCTCATACAAAAATAAAATAAAATAATGAGTAAATAATTAAAAAAAAATATGTGTTCTTTGTTCCTTAATTTTCGTTTGTTTTATTTAATTTTTTCGCTTTTGTATTGACTTCCATTCACTCGGTATATTTGATAATAGTTTTCGTAGTCTATTTATCAATTTACATATTTTTATCGTAGTCTATTTATCAATTTACATATTTAAAAAAAATATTTTCTTCGCCCAAGTTGTGCGTGATTAAAACTAAAACTTGATAAAAAAGAAAATTGTACGTAATTTGCGTCCCTAATAGTTTATTTACGTATATTTTATTCATATTTTTAATCGCAAGTTCAAATCGTTTTCAAGCAAAAAACAAAGCAAATATGTTTTTTAATAACAGATACTTGATCAATTTACATATTTAAAAAAATATATTTTTACAGCCTAACCCAGCGTAGGTTTTTTCCTAAAAATAAATCAAAATCTACTTTTTTGTTAATATCTTTAAACGGCATTGTAAGATAATATTAACAAATGATTTTAGAAATGGTGATCACTTTCCTATATAAATTTAACTTAAAATAGGCAGTCACTTCTTGGTCACGTAGCGGTAAACGAGACATGTAATCGTTAGCATCTTTTTCAAGTTTGGTGGCGAGGAGTAGGGGGTTATCAGTTCAAAACATTTTTAAAATACATGAAGACACTTCAAAACGTGTGGGGGGAGGAACTTTTCATTTTTTATAACGATTTGTTTTGAAAAGGTCTCACAAAAAAGAAAACAAAACTCCTCTCTCTCTCTCCCACACACACACACACACACACACACACACACACACACACACACACACATACACACACACATTTCTCTCTCTCTCTCTCTCTCTCTTTCTCTTGATAAGAAAAAGAAGAGACAATCGATAAGAAGACAAAACTAATCGAAAAAAGTATGTAACTACTTCTCTCTTTCCCTTTTTCATTTTTAATACTTCTATTCCTACTACTACTACTACTACTACTACTACTAATAATAATAATAATAATAATAATAATAATAATAATAATAATAATAATAATAATAATAATAATAATAATTTGTATATTTTTATTTTGTTATCGATGCGGTCACTTCACAAAAATCCAATTTTTTTTAGCAAACAAGAATCTCTTTTTGCACAATTTATGTTTTGGTGACTCAGAAAATATAGCATTCTTGCATTTTACAAATTTTAGTTTTCGTTTTCTATTAATGTTTTTTCATAACTCTGCAGCTCTCCAAATGTCAGAGCAAGAATGGAGAATCATTTTTTTCTAAAGGTTTAAGATTCACTAATTTCTTATCCCATGAGGCAAGAATATATTCTTCTCTGCGGCAAATATGAAAACGAAAGTTATGCAAAGTAGAAATATTTGTGGGAAGGACAAATATAATCGCATTTTTTACTGGCAGATTCTCAAGGAAATATGCAAAACCAAAATAAATATTTATACATATATAATAACAGACAGGCACACATGCGTATATATGTATACTCACTTATATATATATATATATATATATATATATATATATATATTCTTATAATATATATCAATCCTTATTTAAGAAGCTCAATGTAATTACATAACAATATAGAGAATAAATGACAAAAAGTGATATTCCAAAATTCATGCTGTTGACCATCTTATAATTTATTCCTTTAATTCAGTTGGCTTATACAATTCTTGACAGTATCTGTTTCGTAGGGCAAAATCAATCACGTAATTATTATATCAATCAGTGAATTTGTTATGCCCTTAACTCATCAGAAGAAATAGCAACAATCAATCCGTCAAAAGGAATTGAAATGTGATTCGATATGGTTAAAATCCGAAAATTGGAAGAGAAGCTGCAAATACCTTTTTATTTTTCCATTACGCCATATTGAATTTTTATCAAACAAAGTCATTACACCCAACTAGTCGTACTAACAATTTTAATTAATTTATGAATCTTCTACCAAAATGTTCTATTTAATAATTAGTAAATTCATTAATTCTAATTTGTGTATGCATACTTACGAAAATAATATCAACAAATTATAAACTTATATACATGTTTGTATATACGAAACTAAACTAAGCTAAAATAATTAAAAAAAAAACGATTGATCATTACGGTCGGTTATCATAACTAATCAATTGATTCGAATTGAAAACCATACATAATTCAATTCTGTTAGCTATTACAATTATAATTTTTAAAATCATACAATTCAAAAACTATACTTACGTTTTGTTAAGTCTTCACACAACGGGCTATGACTGTTTTTGCCTTGCCGATACATTAGTAGAGTTCAACACCAAAGTTAGATTGCTGGAGATGGTAGAACATATGTGATATCCTTGACAACTCGTCAATAGTGATGTTTTTAGTTCTGCTTACAGCTTAACTAGAAATGTTAGTCTTTCTTAGTCAGATGTTTATGCGTGAAACAATCGATGAGTCGCTGTTTTGTCCGTACCTCATAATGATCGAACTGTATCTAACGTATGGGGTTCTTCCACACTTTTTTTTCTTAGCTCAGAAGCGGGCAAGGTGAGAGAGACTGCCATTGCTTCTGGTATGGAGTAACACTTTATCCTCCCACTTGTTGTAGGACAACAGCAGAGGTAAGAGAATGACAGAGAGTCTCAGGACTAGTACGTACACCTGTTTCGCCTGTTTTTGAATGAGAAGGGTCCAAGAAAAAAACTTACTGTGCGATGCCCTGCTTTTCCTCCCCTGAAAAGATGTGATCAATTTGTAGTGGAAGAAGCTGAAGAGTTAAATGAGATTTAGAAGCAACGACCACATTTTGATTTCAAGTATAATATTTTTCTTATGTAGATAGTAAAAACAGCGTAAATACTACAATACATTGTCTTACCAATGAAATGTACAGTTTGTAAACCTTCGAATGTCAAACATGTAAAAAGATCGAGTACGGATTTCAATTTTTTAATATGTCCAGCAAAACAGAAGTTAGTTACGCCACAAGTATTCTGACGTTTTAGGAACTATACAATTAACTAAGGGTGACAACTTGGCATATGGTTATTACTAAACTCGAAGTTGTTAGCGATTTTGTCTGCGTGTACGAAATTCTACTGTTACCAGATTTTCGCGAATCCTAAAAATTCCGATAGCCTGGGGAAGCAACACTCTTCTGTAGCAGAAGAAATGTCCCTTTCTGCTAACGCAGCCAAAGGTTTTGATTAGTTCGATTCGAGAATAACATGGCTAAAGATTTTTCCAACAATACTGGGGAGAACTATTTCATGGTACTGATTGTAGTCGCCGATGTTACCCTTACTCTTGTATAGAGTAATGATACGTTGTGCCTACATCTCCTGGGGCACCATTTCTTCTCTTTAGCTTTGCTGCAGTAGATTGTGTCGGAGGTGGAACAATGCTGACCCACCTTAATCATTTTTAATTGGAATGCCATTTTGCTTGATACCTTGCCACAAGTTAGAGAATGTCTATGGCATTGCTTAGTTCTGCTACAGGAAGGGGGGTACGTCTATCTCTATAACAGGTAGGCAAATAGGGCTCTCGACGGCTACATTTGTGACATATTCTCCTGAGTATAATTCCTGTGTTCGCCCACCTCTCCATCTCTCTGATGCGATCTAGTATTATGTCACCGGAAATTGATCTCAAAATTATAATCTTTTATGGTTGAGCCGAAGACTTTATTCAAGCCACACGCTATAAATGTTGCCGCAGTTACAAAGAGTTCACAACAATTTTGCCAGTAGTAATTGGCAAAGCGCCTGGCAATCCATTGAGCATCGTTTTTGTTGCGGCGACTGTCTTCTCAGAAATCCACATCTTATAGTTGATGAGGAATTCACTTTGAGCATAGGTTTCAGGTTTTAATTTAGCAATACTGGCTTCGAATCAGTCCTTATTTTCTGTCTGTCTGTCTGTCTGTCTGTCTGTCTGTCTGTCTCTCTCTCTCTCTCTCTCTCTCTCTCTCTCTCTCTCTCTCTCTCTCTCTCTCCTCCTGCCAAAAGTGTTACTGTGGAGTTATAGAAGGCATTACGAATGTATACTTACTTCTTTTTAGTATTGCCAAACCACAACTTACAGTACTTAGACACGAAATAAAGTGTATGGGAGAAACCGCATTAGTTATTTTTAAAAGCAAAGAACGATTCCAGATAGTTGAATAAAAAAAAATTAACAGTAGATTAGATCGATCAAGTTTTCTATTATATATATAAATATTATGTTTGGTCAAGAAAATAAAAACGTTTAAGGCAAAAACAGTTACTTAACCCACAAAATCGAAATTGCCAGCAATAACAGTCTTATTAGAATAAACTTTAATTAAAACAAAATTATAAAACCTATGCTTGGAGTATATTTATTTGGATGTCGGACGTCTGATTGACTTGTCATTTAGAAATCAAAAAGGTCAGTACAAGGACATTTAACTTACGTTGGGCATAAGCGTAAGTTATTTATAAAATCAATTAATGAACTTTGAGTTAAATTGGAGTAGAGATTCACAATACAAATGTATTTATAATAATAATTACTATTTTATATTAAAATATTTATCCACAGACATATATGTTTTATGTTCTTTAACGATCCTAAATGTGTTTTTGACAATTTGAAACTTGGGCCGGAATAACTCTAATCAAACGATATGTCAAGGGAGAGAACATTCACCATATTGCTTGATTAGAAAATTTGTATATTTTTCAAAATGAGCGACTTGAACAGAGCTTAACATTTTTATATAAATAAATATTCATTGGCCACATCACATTTCATGCCCATTAATAATCATCAACGTGGCGTATATAACTGTACCAGTAATCAATGTATTTTCTGAAATAAAATTGATCTGAAACTGGATCGATAGTTTTCTGAAATTATATCTTGAAAAATGCATTACGTAATTGCCTGGACCAGATGGCTATAAAACATGTTATGAATTGGTATTTAATTTTAATATGTATTCTCCCTATTGTTTTTTAATTAACTTTCATTTAAAAGTTGATTTAAACAGAAGCAATTAGGATCGGACATGTTATGCTTCGTGACTGGATTATACGTGGATTTCAGTATAATTTCAAATATCTATTGAAAAAAATAAAAATATTTTATTGAGAAAGTTCGTTTGAATAACTTTTTAAAATCTATATTATTTTGAAACAATTTGTTGAAATCAATGATAATTCGGTATTCTCCAATAACGCAGAATTGTTTTTTGTAAGTGTATGACGTGTAAATATAATTTAAGTATATGACGTGTAAATATAATTAAAGTATATGGCGTGTAAATATAATTTAAGTATATGGCGTGTAAATATAATTTAAGTATATGACGTGTAAATATAATTTAAGTATATGACATGTAAATATAATTTAAGTATATGACATGTAAATATAATTAAAGTATATGACATGTAAATATAATTTAAGCATATGACATGTAAATATAATTTAAGTATATGACATGTAAATATAATTTAAGTATATGACATGTAAATATAATTTAAGTATATGACATGTAAATATAATTTAAGTATATGAGATGTAAATATAATTTAAGTATATGACATGTAAATATAATTTAAGTCTATGACATGTAAATATAATTTAAGTATATGACGTGTAAATATAATTTAAGTATATGACATGTAAATATAATTTAAGTATATGACATGTAAATATAATTTAAGTATATGACATGTAAATATAATTTAAGTATATGACATGTAAATATAATTTAAGTATATGACATGTAAATATAATTTAAGTATATGACATGTAAATATAATTTAAGTATATGGCGTGTAAATATAATTTAAGTATATGACATGTAAATATAATTTAAGTATATGACATGTAAATATAATTTAAGTATATGACATGTAAATATAATTTAAGTATATGACCTGTAAATATAATGTAAGTATATGACATTTAAATATAATTTAAGTATATGACATGTAAATATAATTTAAGTATATGACATGTAAATATAATTTAAGTATATGACATGCAAATATAATTTAAGTATATGACGTGTAAATATAATTTAAGTATATGACATGTAAATATAATTTAAGTATATGACATGTAAATATAATTTAAGTATATGACGTGTAAATATAATTTAAGTATATGACATGTAAATATACTTTAAGTATATGACGTGTAAATATAATTAAAGTATATGACATGTAAATATAATTTAAGTATATGACATGTAAATATAATTTAAGTATATTACATGTAAATATAATTTAAGTATATGACATATAAATATAATTGAAGTATATGACATGCAAATATAATTTAAGTATATGACGTGTAAATATAATTTAAGTATATGACGTGTAAATATAATTTAAGTATATTACATGTAAATATAATTTAAGTATATGACGTGTAAATATAATTTAAGTATTTGACGTGTAAACATAATTTAAGTATATGACATGTAAATATAATTTAAGTATATGACATGTAAACATAATTTAAGTATATGACGTGTAAATATAATTTAAGTATATGACATGTACATATAATTTAAGTATATGACGTGTAAATATAATTTAAGTATATGACATGTAAATATAATTTAAGTATCTGACATGCAAATATAATTTAAGTATATGACGTGTAAATATAATTTAAGTATATGACGTGTAAATATAATTTAAGTATATGACGTGTAAACATAATTAAATATATGACATGTAAATATAATTTTAGTATATGACGTGTAAATATAATTTAAGTATATGACATGTAAATATAATTTAAGTATATGACATGTAAATATAATTTTAGTATATGACATGCTAATATAATTTAAGTATATGACATGTAAATATAATTCAAGTATATGACAGGTAAATATAATTTAAGTATATGAGATGTAAATATAATTTAAGTATATGACATGTAAATATAATTTAAGTATATGACATGTAAATATAATTTAAGTATATGACATGTAAATATAATTTAAGTATATGACATGTAAATATAATTTAAGTATATGACAGGTAAATATAATTTAAGTATATGAGATGTAAATATAATTTAAGTATATGACATGTAAATATAATTTAAGTATATGACATGTAAATATAATTTAAGTATATGACATGTAAATATAATTTAAGTATATGACATGTAAATATAATTTAAGTATATGACAGGTAAATATAATTTAAGTATATGACATGTAAATATAATTTAAGTATATGACATGTAAATATAATTTAAGTATATGACATGTAAATATAATTTAAGTATATGACATGTAAATATAATTTAAGTATATGACATGTAAATATAATTTAAGTATATGACATGTAAATATAATTTAAGTATATGACGTGTAAATATAATTTAAGTATATGACATGTAAATATAATTTAAGTATATGACATGTAAATATAATTTAAGTATATGACATGTAAATATAATTTAAGTATATGAGGGCTAAATATAATTTAAGTATATGACATGTAAATATAATTTAAGTATATGACGTGTAAATATAATTTAAGTATATGACATGTAAATATAATTTAAGTATATTACATGTAAATATAATTTAAGTATATGACGTGTTAATATAATTTAAGTATATGACGTGTAAACATAATTTAAGTATATGACGTGTAAATATAATTTAAGTATATGATGCGTAAATATAATTTAAGTATATGACGTGTAAACATAATTTAAGTATATGACATGTAAATATAATTTTAGTATATGACATGTAAATATAATTTAAGTATATGACATGTAAATATAATTTAAGTATATGACATGTAAATATAATTTAAGTATATGACATGTAAATATAATTTAAGTATATGACATTTAAATATAATTTAAGTATATTACATGTAAATATAATTTAAGTATATGACATGTAAATATAATTTAAGTATATGATGCGTAAATATAATTTAAGTATATGACGTGTAAACATAATTTAAGTATATGACATGTAAATATAATTTTAGTATATGACATGTAAATATAATTTAAGTATATGACATGTAAATATAATTTAAGTATATGACATGTAAATATAATTTAAGTATATGACATTTAAATATAATTTAAGTATATGACATGTAAATATAATTTAAGTATATGACATGTAAATATAATTTAAGTATATGACATGCAAATATAATTTAAGTATATGACGTGTAAATATAATTTAAGTATATGACAGGTAAATATAATTTAAGTATATGACATGTAAATATAATTTAAGTATATGACGTGTAAATATAATTAAAGTATATGACATGTAAATATAATTTAAGTATATGACATGTAAATATAATTTAAGTATATGACATGTAAATATAATTTAAGTATATGACATGTAAATATAATTAAAGTATATGACATGTAAATATAATTTAAGTATATGACGTGTAAATATAATTTAAGTATATGACATGTAAATATAATTTAAGTATATGACATGTAAATATAATTTAAGTATATGACGTGTAAACATAATTTAAGTATATGACATGTAAATATAATTTTAGTATATGACATGTAAATATAATTTAAGTATATGACATGTAAATATAATTTAAGTATATGACATGTAAATATAATTTAAGTATATGACATGTAAATATAATTTAAGTATATGACATTTAAATATAATTTAATTATATGACATGTAAATATAATTTAAGTATATGACATGTAAATATAATTTAAGTATATGATGCGTAAATATAATTTAAGTATATGACGTGTAAACATAATTTAAGTATATGACATGTAAATATAATTTTAGTATATGACATGTAAATATAATTTAAATATATGACATGTAAATATAATTTAAGTATATGACATGTAAATATAATTTAAGTATATGACATTTAAATATAATTTAAGTATATGACATGTAAATATAATTTAAGTATATGACATGTAAATATAATTTAAGTATATGACATGCAAATATAATTTAAGTATATGACGTGTAAATATAATTTAAGTATATGACATGTAAATATAATTTAAGTATATGACATGTAAATATAATTTAAGTATATGACGTGTAAATATAATTAAAGTATATGACATGTAAATATAATTTAAGTATATGACATGTAAATATAATTTAAGTATATGACATGTAAATATAATTTAAGTATATGACGTGTAAATATAATTTAAGTATATTACATGCAAATATACTTTAAGTATATTACGTGTAAATATAATGTAAGTATATGACATGTAAATATAATTTAAGTATATGACATGTAAATATAATTTAAGTATATGACATGTAAATATAATTAAAGTATACGACGTGTAAATATAATTTAAGTATATGACATGTAAATATAATTTAAGTATATGACATGTAAATATAATTTAAGTATATGACGTGTAAATATAATTTAAGTATATGACATGTAAATATAATTTTAGTATATGACGTGTAAATATAATTTAAGTATATGGCGTGTAAATATAATTTAAGTATATGACATGTAAATATAATTTAAGTATATGACATGTAAATATAATTTAAGTATATGACGTGTAAATATAATTTAAGTATATGACATGTAAATATAATTTAAGTATATGGCGTGTAAATATAATTTAAGTATATGACATGTAAATATAAGTTAAGTATATGACATGTAAATATAATTTAAGTATATGACATGCAAATATAATTTAAGTATATTACATGTAAATATAATTTACAATGCATGAAATTTATAAATTACCAGATATACTGATAAAAGTTTATAATTATAGATCGTTACTGAACAGTTATGTAGATTTACTAAAAAAATGTTCTGAAAAATCTGGTAATATGGAATATAACATTGATTATCAGACCGTATTGTGATCATTTATATATTTTCAACTTTTGCACGACAGAAAAGAATAGACATCCATAAAAACAGTTTATTTTAATAAGCATAATTTATAGATCAAAATAAAAATAATCACAAATTTAATAGTTAATATTTGGTTGACATACACTTTCCTTTTTTTAACTCTATCACTCTTCTAAGCATGATCAGTTGACGAATATCATTTTGAGAAATTTCTAGCCATGTCTGACGCAATAATACTAAAAGTTCGAGCTTAGAAGATGGCTTATTTTTCTTTTTGCGAAAGTTCCGGTTTCATATATCTCAATGGTTTTCAATTGGTTGAAGTTTATTGATCCCATTTTGGCTCAACGAATGTAGTGTCGCCCTAGCAGAGTGACAAGGAGCTCCATCTTCCATAAATATGGAGTTAACTTGGTTAATTTTACCACTTGAAAATATTGGTAGGAGTCCTTCATGTAATATTGAAACATATTTAGCAGAATTGATGTTTCCTTAGAACTTTACCAGGTCTGAGCGACCATCACTCAAATTTCACTCCATTCTATAACCGAGAAATTTCCATGTTTCAGCGTTGGCTGCAGTTTTTTAAGTCAAACTCTTGCTGAGGGTCCTCCACACTTATACGC
>NC_136516.1:53696176-53763676 GCF_053919585.1 Euprymna scolopes
AGTAAACTGTACGACCCCCATTAACATTTATGTACATACCATCGAAAAGGGTCGTCTGACCTCCGGCTTGACTTTTAATCAAGCTCGAGCAGAGGGCAAACTGGCGCTTTCGCCTTTAAACTGACATCGTAAAATCAAAGTGCCTATTAAAGAGCAATCATAAATCCATATTAATCCTCTATTTTCTTCCTAAAATAATAGAAGAGCATGCATGGATCCAGCCGAAAAGGCTTTGCTGATCAAGATCTTTACGTTGCAAATCATAATCGCGTTGACAGTTTTTTTTTATTGAAATTGCGCGAGACAAAGTATGAAGCCACTTTCTGTAAGGAACTAATAAGAATGAAAGTTGATTATTGCAAAGACAGGAAATGCTTAATAGTCTTAGGCATAAAAAGCCCAAAGCTGTAAGTAGACGGAAAACAGTGAGCAGGAAGAGATTTCCATATCCATGCCGTCCTTGGAAAGAAGCTAATGGAATAGAAAGCTGTATTACAACAACGAATTGATGGAAACCTATAAACCAAAGAGTCAAACGAGCTGGAACAAAAAGAAAGAGGGAATAGATCAGGCAATTCATGAGGAACACATACCATAATAATATTTGTGAAAAAGGCTGATACCAACGCCATTTCTTAGAGAGAGAGAGAGAGAGAGAGAGAGAGAGATGTTGCAGTGAAGAAGATCGTGTGGGATAAATCAAATTACAGATACGTTTCTGCAATTTATCAAGAGTTTTCAAAAGGGACGCAGTTTCACCAGCTCAAATATGGCAACGGTACTCCATGCATAATCAGATAGTAAATTCGAAGAGGTAGAGAATAGCCTTGGCTGTGAGAAAGTGTTTAGAGCAATAGCCAGAACAGATTTTCAGAGAAACAAAAAGGGCAATGAATTGAATAAAGAAAGATTTGATGAGAAAGAAAGACCACGAAGCTTTAGAGTCGATTTCTCGTCGAGAGCAGAGTTATCCATAAGAATCGCAGGAAAAAAAGGTGAACGCCTGCGATTGAAGAACAATCGCTGAGTCTTAACGGGATTAAACGAAACAAGCCATTTCTTTCGCCAAGCCATAATAGAACCCAGACAAACTTCTAGATCAACTGCATATCTCAACTGAGAAACGTTTTTGAATTTTTGGAAATATGGATTAGTCATTCGCATTACTTGGATTCCTCGCAAATAACCGTGGAGTTTGAGTAATTGGAAAAAGTAAATTGTAAGTGATGTACTCCTAAAAGTTTAATTGTCTGTATGAGCAACTGAAATATGCAATTACGAATTACTTAGGACCTCTACTCAGTCATAGCTGACGGAAGGAGAACATACTACCCTCATAAAATAAATAAAAGGTTTCGTTCGAAATTCCGTACAAATTCCCTCGTTTGACAAGATACACCTCAAGAAGCTCGGAGGTGACATCGATCGAAACATTGTGAAACTGATAATCCAGATGAGAACAGTAGTCCAAAGAATCCAAGTAGGACGAATAATCCAAGAAAGAAAGATGACAAGCAATATCAGAATAGAGGGTGGTGTCATCAGCAAAAATGTTAAATTTCTGAATAATATTCTCTGGAAGGTCATTTATATAGAAAAGAAAAAGAGTTAAGCGATGTTGAGCTTCACGAGTAACAAATGTGGAATACATAGAAGTGTATGTGAAGAGCTATTTTGCAATAGAAATCAAAAATAAGTTTATCGTAGAGAAATTAAAAGATCGTTATATGTAGTTGTCACAAGTAAAAATTGGACGTATCGATCCAGTCAAAGTAACTTTGAATTGTAACGAACTCCAGGTAAACAATGGCATTCATTCATCTATTCATTCATTCATTCAGTCCAGGTTAGCAATGATCCTGCTCTCGTGTTAATACGAAAAGTTACGACTGAAAAATTTGCTATATTTATATAAAAATTCGCTATATATTATATAAAAATTCGTTATATTTATATAACGATTCTTGTAGCTTATTAATACGTTTTATCTCCCCTGAATATAATCGTCCAGTATAATTATTTCAAAACCATTGTAACATATTTCTTTCAAAAAAACAAATCTCGTAAATATCATCTCCTCTGACCAGGCTACAAATTCGTCTTCTGAAGACTGCGTATGAATTCAATGTTCTCTAAAAATATATATGGCGATAATTGTCAATGTTGATCAATGTTCTCTAAAAATATATATGCGATAATTGTCTGTCAATATACTGACCTAAATACATTATTTCTTCCATCTTCTGACCAGGAACACGTTGTTCGGTGAGGAAAAAAATTGTCTTGTTACTTTTAATGCCTCTAAAAGCAAGTTACTGTCTTTTCACCAGAAACTTCCAGATTCCTATTTTGATCCAGTTAAAATGAATTACTCTCTCATTTGAAAACATACCTTTCTTGATAAGCTGATAGGACTCACTTTCACATGATACCTGAAATAATTAAAATAATTATAATTAAAATAAACGTAAATCATAAATTCTAATTGTATGAGTTACACAAAATATTAATTATATCATATTAAAATAATTATAAATTAATATTATAAAAGTTATATGAATCATAAGTATATTATTATATAATTCTCAGTCACTTGAAAGTTGGAACTCATGAAAAATAAGAAGATGCGATGAATATGTTGTAAAAGTGTTTGAGTCAAAGGACTGACAAAATTCTATTTATAACATTTATTCGATTTCAAAATAATTCAGTTTACATGGATAAGTGTAAATGTCTCAATTTTTCAAATGGGTTTCAAAGCTAATAAGGTATGTGTGATCACAAAATCTTCTTCGTCGCATGAGTCCACATTATATTACAGGGACCACATATGTTGTTTTGTCGTTATTTCCTTCAGTTGTGTAACTGATCAGAGTGCACACCAGCAATTTTCAAGTCCTGGTGGAGGCTGTCGAGCCGTCTCCTTTGCTGCCGGCTCCCAACTCTCAGCTCGTATGTAACTTTGGCAAGGCAAAGCTGTCATTGGCTTGCAAACATGACTTAACTATCCCAGTTGGGATTCACATGTCTTGACGGCAATTGATGCCACTCCATATCGCTTATGAATGCCGTCATTGGTGGTGTAGACTAGTAGGGCAATGTTCCGTATCCAACGCAGAGAACACATCTTCAAGACACTGCGACAATTCTCCAGTTCTTTTGTGTCTGGCAAAAATTCAACACTATGAATTGCAAATGATTAGATGCCTCCGCAGTGGATCTTGAATTTCAATCAGTCATTCATCTTCTTATCGTACATCACTGGAATTGTGGTTCTCTACTTCAGCTAGGTTGCATGTGTGACAGGCACGCACGGAAGCACTCAAGAATTGCGTGTCGTCGGAAGTGAATTGCATCATGGAAATGGGTGGGTGACCAATCTTCAATTACGTTGAAAAATAGATGCAAAAATATCCAGCCCCAACACACATTTGAGAGGAATATGAAGGCAACTGCAAATATGGATCAATAAAGGCTAACTGCTGACGAACTCGGTCCTCCAAAGGGTCTAATCCCCCCCCCCATGGCAGTTCTGCAGATAACAAACAGAAGTTACTCTCTGAGCGATTTTGGCGTCGTCTTTGTCTAGCCCTTGGATGATCTCATTTTCGTCCTAGGTGGGCCCCACTAAGACACTGAAACATAAATATTGAGCGCTTCCGCGTATGCGCATCACAGGTTACATAGTGATATGACTTTAGACTTATAGTTTCCGTCGGAAGCGATTCTTGGCCACGGATACGTAACGAGATTTGTTTAAGAGAGCTCAATATTGGAGGCGGTAACTGAATTCTGCATCTTTTCATTTGTAGTTTAATATTCGAGTTTATTGATATTGAGTTTACGCAAAATTGTGTAAAACGACCACTCCATGTTTACACCTGATGTTGGAGATCGTTTTGGTTTGTTGACGTTGTCCGCATAGAGAAGTGCCCAAGGTGGTTCTTATTGCAGATCCAGAGTTATTGCGTTCATGACCAAAATAAACATTATAGGTAACAAAACATTATGTACACCAATAACTGAAAGTATTACCGAAATCATATGAAATTCCATAAAACATTTTCCAGTTCCTCAAATCCTCATCAACTCTATGGTAGTGCAAATCATAACATATAAGTTCATATGTTACTCGGTGAAACGCATATTCGAGGTAAAGAAAAATCACATGAATTGGCTTTAGTTTCTCGCTGTGGCTTTGAATAAGTAATCGCACTACATCTATTGCGTCAGTGGTTCTACAGTTTTTTTTATAAACCCAGCTTAATTAAGGCTTCGTTTAGATATCTGCCTTCAAGGAGTTTTATTGCAGATAAAGCAACTGGATGACGCGATAGTTGGCACAGGAAACCGAAATGTCTTTTGTTGTTTTTGTTTGTTTTTTTTGTTGTTTTTTTTTTGTTCCAGTTATAAATATGTGTCACCATTTTTTAGAGATATTCTTTTCATCGATAATCTAATTGAAGAGCTACACCGACCTGGCATAATTCTGCTCCCACGTAATCCGGTCATGTAGCATTACTCGCTTTCATTCATTTGAGAGTTTTGTTTAAGAGATAACAACCTTTACTATTGGTAGGTATGGAAACTTTTCGGTTGAAATTCTCTCAGAGTAGTTTTGTAGCGAATATTCGATTATGGTTGAGTAATTCTCGCTCGTTATTTACATCAACAAACTTTACAATATCTTCTATTAGCGCCGGATTTCGATGAGCCGCTCGCCGTCATATGTATCAAGCTGTTGGTACAAACCTTTGTTATAGCATCGGCTTTCTTTGTGGTTTGCTTTGCTTCGCGATACTTCTGCCGTTTTTTTTTGTTTGTTTTTTTTTGTTTTTTGTTTTTTTTTTTGGTTTATCCACATAAAAACATTTATAAAGCCTTTCTGTTTCAGCGGGCTGTTTTCTACGCATCTTCGATCCATATCTACCCATTTATATCAATCTATCTCCTGTCTGACTTTATCTTACCTAGAATTGCTTATACAGTCAGGTTACTCGACCCTTTGGCGTTCTGACAAGTTTCCACGACTAGTGTCAAAACGTGATTTTCGTCTTTCTCTTCGCTTCCTTAAATAGCTCTTTAACTTTCCATCACTTTATTTTTATGAACTGTGTTTATTTGGTCTTTTCTTCATTGGTCCTTTTAAGCATGTTTCAGGAATCGATCCTTGGACAATCATTGTTCTGATATTCATTACGACCTTCTTGATAATATTGTGTCCGAGATGGGTATATTTACTGATGGTACAACGCTTCATAACAGGCACGAGGGAAGAACCGATGTACTCAAATGTAAGACGATGGCAGCATCATTAGAAAATAACATCCAGACTATAGTGGAATGTGGCCGTAAATGGATGGTAACATTTAATGCTAATAAGACTAAGCTACTCTCCTTTACCAATAAAACACGACTCTCCAACCACCGATATCCATGACTAACAGCACCTTACCTGAGAATCCTTCTTTCAAACCCATCGGTTTACCATTCACAGGCAATATGAACTGAAACAAATACATTGAGGAGATTGTGAAGGTTGCTGCAAAGAAGGTGGGTTTCCTTTATCGTGCTAAGTAACTACTTACACCTGAGAGTATCCTGTACCTCTACAAAGCCACCATTCGCCCTTGCATCGAATATTGTCGCCATACCTGGACTGGTGCACCTACTAGTGTCCTCTTGGATAGGTTTTTAAAAAAAAGTCTTCAATCTAATAGGTTCCATTGTTTTAAGTCCAACCTCTGTCCCATCGCCGCAATGTTGCATCTCTGTGTCTGTTTTACGAGGATTTTAAAGGAGTGTGTGTGGTGAACTGGTTGCACTTGTGCCCCCCCCCCGACGTACACATCCCCGACAAACTCATTTAGCACCAAAATCACATCCTTTCAAAGTTGAGGTTCCTAAATGCCAGAAAGATGTCTACTCTAATAGTTTCTTCCCTCTAACAGGTAGAGTTTAGAATTCTCTTGCTGCAATCTGCTTCCTTGGCTGTACTGATACGCATAAGTTTGAATGTAACGTAAACCAACATCTTGTTAATCTTAACAACAGTAACCCTTACGTCCAAGTGACGATATGCCTTGGTAGGGGTGAACGTGAATTTAAAAAAAGCGTACGAACTCGAAATGCATAAGTTGGAAACATGCTGTGAATTTGATTAATCTTGGATAATTCTTTGAATTCCGACGATTAAAAAAAACATGTAATTATTTTGTGTATTATTTTGCTTGGAGTCGGAAGCCACTCCTTAATACTGAGCGTCGACCAAGCGGTAGGTATTCTTTTACGACTGTACCGCGTTTGTATAACTATGCACTGGACTCCCTTTTAAATGTCATAAATCACTAGCTGTCCTAAATCACTAGAAACCTAATACAGAATGACGATGACGGAAGCGTTACGATTGCCGCATCCCAACAATTCGGCCAACCATGTTTTTATTTTCACAAAGACGCGATTCTTTCCTTCACATTTTAATCAAGCGTGACCAAAACGAACAACAATAATATTACAATAAATTTTTACCTCTTCATTCATAAAATCAAAACGAATATTTCTAGATGCGTCAATTTAATTTACGCGCTTAGTGATGACAATTATACAGGGTGAGCCCCCCCCCCCCAAATAAAAAACAAAAGCTAAATGGAGGCCATCTAGAACATATGCTGTAGAACGGAGAAAAAGGCCAAAGACCCTAGTGTTTTGATGTGATGTTTTGAATATAATAAACTAGTTATGGCCAAAGTTTCATTTCATTCGAACAAAACACTAAAAAACGGAGCCTAATTAGAGTTGGGGCCCGTTTTTTGAGGTCACCCTGTATTTCAAGTTTCAGCGTGACAGACTGACGAAAATGCATTTTCAACTCGACCGTAAATAAATTTGAACTCAAGCAAGACCGAAAAAGAAAACTATTTATAACTTAAGCCTGACAGACCGGCAAAAATGTTATTTCAAAATTAAGCAGGATAGACGAATGAAAATGTTATTAGAATTTAAGCAAAGGAAATGCTTTTAAAAACTTAACCAGAATTTATAAACGTGAATTAAAACTTAAGCACGTAAGACAAACGAAAATGCTATTATAAACTTAAGCAAGAATGACAAAAGAAAACGTTATTGAAAACTTAAGCAGACCGAAAATCATGCTAATAGTTAGAAAATGTCATTTGAAATTTTAAACTGACAAACCAAGGCATATTCCACTTCCAAATTTAGCTCAACAAACTAAAGACGATAATAGTGTTTAAAATTTTTGTTTAAACTTTTGAGTCAATCCAACCAACATACTCGGCTCATATTCCGGGTATCGTCACAATAAACACATTTATTTTCATAAAGCATGTCACTGCACATTTTGAATATTATGATTTTATGAAAACAAAGAAAAGGTTTTCTACCATTAAAACATAGAAAAGTCAGTCTATTTTGCATATATTGTCGTTGATATTATTTTACAATAGGGACACATTTTATTAATAAACAACAGAAGCAGCAGCAATATATTACATCTATTAAAGCGTTTTTTAGCATATAACCAACCTGTTATCTCTCTCTTTCTCTCTCTCTCCCTCTCCCCCGTCTCTCTCTCTCTCTATATATATATATATATGTGTGTGTGTGTGTGTGTGTGTGTGTGTGTGTGTGTGTGTGTGTGTGTGTGAATTGGCTTTTGTTTCTCGCTGTGGTTGCGCCTTGTAGATCACCTAAAACACTTCGTAACTAGGGATGGCTAATGAGCTAAACGTACAGTTGTATCCGAGTTTAGCCAATATATATAACCAATATAGCTATTATAGCGGATCATACTGAATATCTTCTGGCACTGTTTTTTATCTTGAATCTAACAATCTGATGTTTTTTTTTAATTTTATTTATTTTTATTGTTTAAAATAATTCAATAATCTATATATTAATATAATAGCGTGTGCTATTTTGTGTGTCACGCGTACAACTTTGTTCTTCCGAGTGACTGTTCTTTAATTGTTATGACCTTCCATATCTTATAATTAATTTTTCCAATAATTATTCATAAGTTTTGGTTTCGGTTTCGATTATAGATGATGCACCCAAGTCATATGGATACATTTTTTTTATTTTTAAAATCACAACTTTATAAATTTTCTATCGATTCTTATATAAGAATCGATAGAAAATTGACTCTATAATCATATATACAAAATCTGTATGAATTAAAATATCATATTTTAGCGTATTTTATGACCGGGCTACACTAGGCATCCCTGTTAGCTTAGATAAATAGTTTTACGGTTTTACCAAAAGTGCTACAATAATATCAGGGCGCATCTATTTACGCTGAACATTTATAGAATGCCAACATCAATATATTACACAGGAAAGAATCCAGTGTGGAATTTCTACAAGTTCCGCTAGTTAATATTAATATTCTTACATTGTTTAAAACAAGGTAACGGCGAGTAGTTAAAGCGAGTAACATACAAATTAAAATTATATTTACCACATCTTTAATAACTTACTATCTAATATTGTACGGATTATATGTTATCTGTTTAATTTTTCTCACTAACCTGGTGATTACTATATATATTGGGTATATTTTCTCTCGTGTCGATTATATATTTTATCTATCTCAACTATGAAGCCAAGAACTGATTCTTAGCGCCTCTGTCTATCACGACATTACTTTATTACGTTTATTTTAACTGGGAATTTACATCTGATACATCCAAACATGTCGTTAGTAGTGATCCTCGAATCACTGAGGGCTTTCAAATCATATACCGAACTCCAGGTGATCCAGCTAGTATTTTCACAGAACAAAGTTAAAGTATATGTTACGATATGCGAAAAATTGCAGTTAAATTATTTAAACAATTGAAAATATCACCGTGATATTTAAATAGAATCACCACAATATTTAAATATGTTCTTGAAGATTCATGAGATTTCATTTGTTAAACATTACATATCATGAATCTTCAAGGACATATTTAAATACTGCCGATAAAAATAAGCTCAATGATTTACAGGTTATGTCAAGCAGAGATGCCATATTATAATTAGATTGTAATAGTTAAAATTTTAATAAATTATATCATAACTTTTATATTTTATGAATTAGAATGCATATATATGCAAACTAAACTACACATTACATTATATATATGTATATAATAAACTGTGTTTCGCCGTTTCATGGTTCATCAGTGTGACTGCTGCAAGCAAGATTCGAAATTAGAACTATAGTGGCTGCAGTTCGGTGACTTTATCAATGAGTTCTTTTACATGATAAACTGTTTCGGTGATTTAAAAAAAAAAAAAAGATTTCTTTTTTCAGAAAAATCCAGCAATGTAGATCAGACAACCTCTTTTAAAAACGTTTTGGACACACACACACACACACACACACACACACACACACACACACACACACACACACACACACACACACACACAAACAAACACACACACACACACACACACATATATATATATATATTGGCATCCACAGACAGACTGCTTCACAGCTCTTTAATGTGGCTAGACACTATCCTCGAATGTCTAAGATCTCTCTGTACAGTAGTTTATCAAGACACGGGGATACTTTTCTCTACATTTACCACCAAAATGCCATAGGTCCTAATATGATATCCTCGATATTGCTAACTCACGCTGTCTTTTACGATAAATGGTGCGCCTTCTCCAAGTGATGTTAGATCAAGTAACAACACAAAGCTGGATACTCAACCAAACAAATGGAATTCTTGTCCTAGAGTCTAGTAGGACCAAGAGATTACCAGAAAGATGTACTATTACATATTTAAATAAATTTGGAAGAGAAAAGTTATATTGCAGACTTCTTTACTGACTCAGTGTTGGAGAGGCAAAGGAGAACTTAAATGGAATATTCGAATATCTATATATTTCATATGAATATTTATGTATATCATATGAATATCTATGTATATCATATATATATCATATGTATATCATATGTATATTAAATGTATATCATATATATATCATATGTATATCATATAGAGATCTATTGTTAGTACCAGAAAACCGGGCCCCTTGATTTCTGGGGATTTTGTTTGAACATAATGAAACAATTTGATATAGGTGAACATGTATGCAACTATATATCGAACCGTAGAAGTTTCCAGGTTGCAATCTGAGGGCGCGTTTAATTCACTGAGGCAGATGCATTCCGGCGGGTAGGCGACAAGGCGGTACTCTACGTAATAGTATACCTGCAACCTGCTTCAATATGCCTTCCTGAACCTGCATGTCAAGCACACACACACACACACACTGATATATACACACACACATATATATATATATATATATATATATATATATATATATATAATGTTAAAAGTCCACGTATGCTTCTAGGATAGTGATTTAAAGATTATGAAGGGTTTTTGTAGCATGAAAAACGAATGGAATAAAAATGAAATTGTTAAAGGGTAAAAATAATGTAATTATTAGTTAGGAATAATAATAATAATAATAATAATAATAATAATAATAATAATAATAATAATAATAATAATAATAATAATAATGATAATAACTACTGAAGAGGGCAGAGTTAGAGACAATGTTGGCTTTTTTAATGGTGAGTAAATTCCGTCTCTCCCTCAATAAAGATGGGACGAACATAGATAATATTATTTATTATTGTTTTACCCTTTAACAATTTCATTTCTATTCCATTATACATATTGAAATCAATTGCGTCTCATTTTTGCCGTTTGAATTAAACGCTTTTACGTTGCAACATTAAAAAATATTTAAAAAACACAATCTTCTTCCACAAACGACTAAAATGATTCACGTGAACTTTTTCGGACATGATTGCTCGGAATGAACGCTGTCCACGCTACAAATCTCCAGTTCTTTCAACGGTTTTCTTTTTCTTTTTCATTTCGATACTTTTTTGTGACCAAGAGTGGAGGTCCGGTTGAAATATAAAAAATAACAATATAAATATTAAATACAAAAAGTAACATCGTTTTTCATGCTTCAAAAAAAACTCATAACCTTAATATATATATGTATATATATATATATATATATATATATATATATATATATATATATATATAATCAACAAAGATTTCCGAGTTTAACAAGACACAACTAAAAATGGTCATCGATCGTAACTTTGTGAGATTAACATCCTAGATGATAACGGTAGTTCAAATAATTTCAATAGTATAAACCGTCAATATCCATTTTTAAAATAGTCGAAATGCAATCGAATGCATATTGTTATAAAATGTGCGTAGAAATAGATATGACACGTCTGAAGTTATGAGCCTAAGAAAGTTTTCGTTTTGTTGAATTATTGTAAAAAGGTGTTTTTTTTAGAAAAAGAATTTGGTACGCATTTTTACAATAATCAAAATTCTCGTTTCATTTTGTTACTTTTGCAATCATCGGAAAATTTTCATTTACGAATTTTATAAAGCATAACAGAAAGAAAATCCAGAAAATACCTTTAAAATTCCCACATGTGATCCTGCTATTTTTTATGGTTTTTGTGAAATAAAGTTTTAATGAAGTCACGTGTGTAACGAACAGTTCCACGAATATATTAACTGTGTTTGATTGCTTATGGGACAGTTCATGAGGTTGTGCACGGTTTGTTTTTCATCTGAATCTTTCATTCATTTATGATGTCAAGTTCCGCCTAAATTGTTAAGTCCGTTTTAGAATATCGCCTCACACCTGATTGTAAGAGTAAACTCTTATAATCAGGTGTGAGGCGATATTCTAAAACGAACAAGCTGTTATAAGCAGTTTTCGAACGAGTTCAAATCCACTTCGTTTCACAGAAAAAAATGTCATCAAACTCACACCTGACCTTGTGTCTGACCTAGTAAATAAAAAACAATTAAAATGTAGCATCTGTTCTGTTCTTTGTCAGGGGAGAAGAAATAGTTCTAGATTGAGGATATTTTAATGAAAGTGGCTAAGTTTGTAATGGCACGGGCTGAAAACAATTGCTTCTAGCGTCTATAAACTTTTGTCTATTTTTACTTAAATTATGATAGACAAATCGACAGAATGCACGCTGCCTTTGCACAGTTACAGGCGCACAGTTGAAGTGAACAATTGAGGAGATAAGGGCTTACTATAATACTTCCGTGCGGGAACATTTGCTTTAATGTCTACTTTGCACCATTCAGTTGTTTCATTGGCACACTGCTTAGCAGGAAGAGAAAAGATATTAATTCATAGGGTATCTCTGATGTGTTATATCAATATGATGACTTCCCAGTCAGCTTTTTGAAGCATATTGTCAGTATGAGCAACGGCTCCTTATCTTAGGGGTTGAGAACTTAGAATTATGTAAACTAAGGTTATCGGCGTTTCAGAGTGAAATATGAGCATTTTTCACACAACACCCGGGTACTGTAGTAAGGAATAAATCTAAAAGTGAAGTTTGCTGATCTTCACGATCTGTGGAACGAATCGGGAATGAGCTATAATCTATAACTGCGTCTGTGTAATTCAAGAAATTAAGCCAACTAATGTGGTGGACATTAAAATCTGCAAATACATGTACCTGGGCGTTATAATTTGCATCTATACTCATAGCTATATATACTTAAATAATTATGATTCAGATTTAACAAAGGTGTTACAAAAATACCGTTGTGTTTATTAGACGTCGATAAAATGAAAATATGTATATGTCATAAACTCCACCTAGCGAGATATATTTTGAAACTGCATGTTTTAGTCTGAACAAATGTGGTGTAGTAATATCGTGGAATAAGCTTTCCCACCAGACATCGATAAAATGGAAATATTTTAAATAAGGCAGCAATATACAACGTATGAAGCATACAGCCATAACATTTCCACAGGTCTCAATATTAATACGTTAGTAGGTTATGTTTACTTACTGCATTAATCACTCTCTGTTTCTATGAAACAATTGTGGCCACTAACAAAGTGTTCCGTCTATTTATGACGTCAGCAATGTTTTTCAAATTGCAGAAAAGTATTAAATCAAAATCTTTAATTAAAGTCATGTATTAAGTTACGAGAGGCAACTATGCTACAGTGGATAAACGACTAACGGGTGTGCCAGGTTCGAATCGAGTCGGTTCTATAGTAGCACTTTCACTTGCAAGTGCTAAATATCTCAGTCAAAGGGCCACTCGAGGATAAGAGACAAAATGATTGCTAACCGAAAGATGAGGAATATTATGGACCAATGGTATGAATTGCATCTGTTTACTTATGCTGCAGTTTATGAATTTGTTGACGTTGGATTTGAAGGAAATTCTGATATCCTCAACAGGAAAGGACTCCTACGGTAATGTGTTCCATATGTAGGAAGTTTTTGCAAAGAAACTCTTTCAATCGAAATTCTGTCTGACAATAGGAGAAAAAAAGGAAAGTTTTTTTTGTTTTGTTTTTATGTTTTCGTTATAGTAGACAGACTAGATCTGTTTAAGAAACTCTTATGCAGTAGAAATAAAGATTAAAGTTTAGTCGAGCACTTTCATGCAAACAATGATAGAGTAGAGAGTGACCATTATCGTCTACTTTGTGAAAACGAAGACGAGATGACCCATACGGGTTTTCTAGATCGATTTTGTACCTTGTTAAGAAAGGAAAGTGTGCTCTGAGTGACACTTTCACATACGTGGCATCAGTATTCAATTTGAACGATACACACTAACGACCTGGGAGTATTAAGTTTGAATCTAATCGGTTCTATTGAATGATATTCACTTATAAATGCTGGCAACCTTCACGCAATCTCTTCTGTGAATACATGATTCTAGATAGAATCGAGGAAGCCAGTGTCAAGCCGGCCAGAAAAGGTGCGACTATATGGATTCATAGGAATTTTTAATAAATTATGTAAGGCGCAAACAAGAACGAAAGATGATTGCTGCACGGACAGAGATGCCTATAGTTCTTAACTTAGAACAGACCAAGGCTACAGGAAGGATAGAAACAATTAACAGGAAGAAAGTTCCACAACATTGCTCTTTTTGGTAAGAAGTTAATGGAATAGAAAGCTGTATTACAATGAGGTATCAAAACAACGAATTGATGGAGACTGCTAGATTAATGCGTCAAACGAGCTGGAATAAAGAAAGCTGGAAATAAGTCAGACAATTCTGAAGAACACATGTTATAATACACTTTATAGAAAAAAGCAGACTACCAACATCACGTTTCTGATGGAGGACTTGTCCAGTTAATTGCAATTTACAACCACATAGAATTAAAATAGATTTTTGTCAAACATAACTCAATCCAAGAAATAAAGAATTATTTATCATTACAGTATACAGTGAAAAGGCTTTAAGAAAACTAACGTGTATCAATTTATATCTCTATATATAAAAGTGACCTCGTTTGTTAGGGTTTCTGCCAAACTCTTCTGTTAATGTTTGGTCTACAATCTTGAAAATTGATATACAAGGAATTTTTAGACAGGTAGAAAAAATTCAATTTGGTCATTAGCAGGTAAGAATAGCTGCTAAGTCAAAATAAAGAAAACATTTTAAGCCGACTTAAAGTGCTCTTGTACGCATGCGCAAATATACATTTATGCCTTTTACAGCGTTATGCATTTAAGTTTTTTTTTCTACGCATAAGGACATAGTGCATATAGTAAGGAATAAGGCTGGAGAGTTATATGTTTTGGTTTCGATTCTAATTGATAGCACCCAAGTCACTTTTTTTACTCTTGAAATCATTATTATATATCGAGTATAATATAATAATAAATAGAGAACTTACTCTATGATAATAAATACGAAGTTTGCATAAACGAAAATATCATATTTAAGCGTGTTTTACACCGAACAACGCTGGATGGCCTATTAGTGTTCGATATAATAATAACAAATTCATATCCATATATAGATATACCGCCTTCACGCGGGAGATGTGACACAAGTTCGGAAGGTGGAGATTTAAAAACTAATGCACAAGAAAGAAGTGCACTCTGGCACACAAAGTGCCCTAGCAAACATTTTCGCATTTCTCGGCGGGGGCTGCTCAGCCGATTAGTAATAAACTAACTCTTTCTGAAAGAGAAAAAGTAAAACCTGTGAGGGTGTATTTCCTAGAACTGCACATAATCATACCTCAGCTCAACAAAAGCAAAAATGCCTACTTTCGCAGTTACAAATCAAGTTATGTTTAGACGGGATTTTCAAATTAAATTCAATTTTTGCGGTATTTTTGTTTATGTAATTGTTAGGTGACTAAGTCTCTTCCTCATTTTAAGATGGGTTTCTTAATAATAATGTTATTAGTTCAGCACGCTTCGTAAACTGCAGCAATCTATATATTAATACGATAGCGTGTGTGTTATTTTCTGTCACACTTAAATCCGGGTTTTTTTATTTTTATGTACTTCCATGTCTTGTCATAAATAATTTAACCAAGAATTCAGTTTTGGTTTCGGTTTCGATTATAGCTGATAACACTTAAGTCATCTATTTTTTTATAAATAATTTTATCAAGAATTCTTCATAAGTTTTGGTTTCAGTTTTGATTATGGCTGAGGAACTTTTTTTCCATAAGTTTTTATTTAGGTTTCGATGAAAGCTAATGGACCAAACTCATATGGATATATATTTTTTTTATTTTTTAAATCGCAACTTTATAATATATAAAAATCGATAGAGCATTAACTCTCTAATAATATATAAAAATCTGCAAGAATTCAAATATCGTATTTAAGCATACTTTATGACCGGGCTTTGCCGGGCGTTCGTGCTAGATTAGAAAAATACTTTTGCAGTTTTAACAAAAAAGCTACAATAATTGGTAAAATTGCTTTCTTGGCCTTCGGGCCAAGATTAAAGTGTGGTATCTGTTCCGAGAGCTACTGCAAGCAAAGACCATATGTGGGGGCAACCCCACATATAAGACCTTGGACAATGTAGGGGCAACCCTTCATACCAATTATCACTATCCAGCTCCCCTACTCCCCGGGGAGTGGGTCCCCATTTCCCCTTCACTCCTCACTTTAAAAACTGGCCTTGTGCCTAATTTGCTCAGTGGGGGAGCAAATAAATACCTCAAAGTGTAGTATCTGTTCTTCATATGCGGCACTTCCATTTCTCGTTCTCTTTCAGTGGAGGAGAAATCCTTCACGACTGAGACAATTTTAATTTTTGTACTTTTTCTCCGCGTTAAAAAACTCTGTCCCGTTGGGAAGCATTGTAAATAGGTACAGTAATATCAGAGCGTCTCCATTTACACTAAACCTCTACAGAATGCCAACATCAATATATTACAAATGAATAAGTCCCCTGTGGAATTTCAACAGGTTCCCATAGTTCCCAATAAAATGGCCCAGACTTTTTTCATCGTTGTATGCAATATTATCGTCAGGTTTTCAGTTGGATTTTTTTTATTTTAAATATTCATTTTCTTCTTCTTCTTCTTCTTCTTCTTCTTCTTCTGCCTTAGCATGAATCGCCACATCAGAACCAGCATGATACCGTTATGCAATACGACTAGACTAAATCCAACAACAACAAAGAAATCTGTATGACCCTCTTCTCGTGTTCTCGCTTTCTTTACCCCGTCCACTTTCCCTGCGCACGGTACCGTTTAATAACTCGTCATGCCGACCCCTCACCACACGCCACTGCAGGGGATGATAACTACATGTTCCAGCAGAGGGGTGAGGGGTGACCTTTGATGTCGTATTCTATGTTTTTCTCCGCCTCCACCCCCGAACAATCGACAACGTCTTTATTCTCCCCACCTTCTTCCGCACTCCACATTCGTTTAAGGTATGTCAATTATTTCAATCTGTATAAAGGTGTCCAAACTAAACGTTAAACTCTAGAAACATGGCTGCACCACCACCACCACCACCACCACCACCACCCGTTGTACGTTGTTTCTTTCTTTTTTTCTCTTACCCCACCACCACCTTCTGGTTGTCTTCTTTCTTTTTGCTCGCGCTTCTTTCACCTCTTTCTTTACTACTGTTTCCTCCTTTACTTTCTTTTTCCTTTTCTTTTGATCCTCTCCTCGTTTCTTCCTATCCATTTTCCACTTTTTTATTTTCACTCTTAAATTTTCTTTTTCATCTTTCATTTCCTCATCCTCTTATTCCCTTTTCTCCCTTTTCTTCCTCGTCTCTCTTTTCCTCTTGCATCGTTTTCTTCTTCTTACTCAAACTTTTCTTTCATCCTCTTCTTTTTAGTTTTTCTTCTGCTTCTTCTCCTTTTTGCTTTTTCGCATCTTCTCCCTCTTCTATTTACTTCTCCTACTCCTCGTCCTTATCCCTCTCTCTTTCCTCTTCTTGTTCTTAACTATCCTCTTCTTCTTCATTTCTATCGTTGTTTCATGTTTCTTCTTTATCTTTTCCCTTCATTTTCCTCTTTCCTGCCGTTTTTGTTTTCTTCCTTATTGTCTTCTCCTCTCTCCGTTTCTTCTTCTTCTTCTTCTTCTTCTTCTTCGTCTTCTTCTTCGTCTTCCACATCCTCTTCATATTTTCCTTTTTTTTCCTCCTCTCCGACCTCTTCCTCTTGCGCTACCCAGCCCCTTAATCGAACTTGTAAACTTGAATTTTGGAGGTGAATTTCTGCGCGACTCGTGCTCAGGTAAAATTTGCTCATGGCAGGAAAAAAACGATCACAAATAATTTTATGCGCCTGAACTGCAGTACAAATGTTTTCCATCTTTTCTTCGTATTTCTTCTTTCATTTTTATTATATTACAGTTTGCTTTTTTTTGTGTTTGTTTTGTTTTGGTTTTGCAGGAGCGGGGAGAGAACTCCGACAAATTAAGGAAAGATAATAATTGAAAGATGAAGAACTGAAAGATAATAAAAACGAAATAAAAAAAAAATAGAGAAAAAAAGAAAGAGAGGAATACAAAAAAAGAAATAAGTAGAATTATTTTATAAAGGTTTGTGCCACGAATCCTCCTCTCTGTTCCCTTCCCGTTTCACAGTTTACTTTCTTTTATGTTCCCATTTTCTACTTTTTTACCAAGAAATAATTACTCTCTTTGTGTATGACTATAAGCAACTAATTTTGTGCCTATTATTATCAACTTGCTTTATGTCTCCCTATTTTATTTATATTATTTATTTTTCATTGGCTCTGTCTTTCTATTTAATTGTAATTGTATTAGTGAATTATATCGCAGCCTCGTTTTCGCGGAAAGGAAAAGAGAGGGAGGAGGAGGGGGTGACAAATACCGATTTTTTATGCTTTATAAGACTGAAAGAAAATTTTGATAAAAGAAAAAAAAATGATCACATGTATCGTGAAACAAAAAAACAATAATAGTTGATGTCGAACTCCGAAACACAAACAACAGCAAAACGAAAATGTAATCTTGGATGCATGAATACAAGTAATTATTTTGATAAACAGTGAAACAAAAACATCTCATCTTATCGTTGCAGTTATTAAGACTTGCCTGTATATTTGTGACACCGTGGATGGCTAATTATTTAAAACCTTTCCTTAAGCAAATTTGCAAGAAATAATTTGATGATATTTGAGAACATGTTTTTGTTTGTTGGTTGTTTTGCTTTTGCTCTTCCTTCAGTAGAAAGTTGACGGATCTGCAAATTTTTATTTAGACATCCTCCACCATAATAAAGACCAATATACAAGGGTCGTTTCAAAAGTAAAGCCTTCTATTTTTTAACTAAAAAGAAGTTGAAGAGTTTCGAAGACGGGAATAATAAAATTAAATCGACCGATCTTTTGTGCTCCAGAATTTATTGTGCACCATCATCCTCAATGCAATCTTGCTAGTAATTAATTATGCCTTCTGCTTCTGACCAATGCCCGTGGCAGTGGTTACTTTCTTAAAGTCTCCTACCGTTAATATCTGCAATAGAGAGATGAAACTTTCAGGTCACGAATGCATGCCAGTCATCAAAAATGTAATTTGCAATACTCTGATCCATTCGGGCGGAAGATATAAATATGCAAAACAAGGCACAGTACCACTTTGATGTAGGGGGTACTATCAGGAACGTAGGGGTACTATGTAATGAGTTTAGCAGCAAGATGTCTGTTCACATTACCCTTGAATTTCTGCATGTCAGTACAGTTGGGGAAGCAGGAACTCAGAAGTCTAGCAGTTCTGGGAAAGAAACTATTATAGTAGAAGGATTTCTTACATCTAGGGATCTCTACTGAGTAGGGGTGGGACTTTGCTGCTTGTCAGGTTTGTAAGGGGCATTTACGTCGAGGGGGTACAAATGCTTGTGGTTAGTCGGAACATCCACCATTAAATAACTTGTAATAGAGGCTGAGGGATGCAACATTTCGTCGATGGGACAGAGGTTGAATCTTAGGTGCCAGTTCAGGACCTATCAGGTTGGCGACTCTCTTTGAAACCTTGTCCAGGGGCGAGAAACTAGTAGCAGATGCACCAGCCCAAATATGACAAAATACTCCATACATGGGCGAATGGTGACCTTATAGAGGTACAGAATACTTTCAGGCGTAAGTAACTTTCATATATATATATATATATATATATATATATATATATATATATATATATATATATATAAGTAAACGTGTCTGTGTGTGTGTCTGTCTGTGTACGTTTCCCTACGCAATAACTATGTCAATTTTTAGTCTACACACTCAAAATTTGATATACAGTGTACTGAGATATGTGATCGGTTTTCGGCCAGAAATTTCGTTGTTAAGGGATAAAAGTTAAACGATTTGACCTTTGAGAACTCTACCAAACTCCTCCGACAATTTTGGGTCTATACACTTGAAATTTTAGATATAGGTTCCTTGAACATGTATCTAACTTAATAACTTGATATGAGTCAAAAACAATAAATTTTCAGGGGTCATAATAGGGGTCAAAGTTAAAAAAAATTGACCCATTTTTTTTTTTTTTTGCTCAGCATACACCTCCTAACACCCGGGCAACGCCGGGCTGAAATGCTAGTATATATATATATATATATATATATATATATATATATATATATATATATATATATATATAATTAACTTTGTGTGTATGTGTGTGTGTATGTGTGTGTGTGTGTGTGTGTGTGAGAGAGAGAGAAAGGAAGTGTTCTCTGTTGACTCGGAAACGGCTGGGCCGATTAATTTTTAATTTCATATGAAGGTACTTGATGTGTCTGGGAATGTACTTGCTTAGGTTTTGTATCGGAGTGGATCTGTTAAATATCGAAAATCCATAATCGAAAAAATCTGATTAAAAAAGGAAGTCCGATTTAGACCAAAGTCAACACTTTTATACAATCTAACACTGCAAGTGCATTTAAGAAGGTTTATCAACCCACAAGCAAAAAAGTCCAACTGTAGATTCTTTTATAAAACAGGGCCAATTTTGAAATGAATGTTTCTTTTTAGGCACACGATATTTGATTTTTTTTTTTTTTTACATTTAACTTTAGTTCAAGCTATTATGTAAAAATAATTTCATAAAATCAAGCGGTAGTTCTTTGATAAGAAAGGGAGTCGTTCGAAATGAATATTTCTGTTTCGATCGCGATTAAACCATGATACTTGACTTTTTCTTTAAAAATTGAAGTGAAGCCATTATTTACATATATATATATATATATATATATATATATATATATATATATATATATATATAAATATATATATATATATATATATATATATATATAATTATTTTTACTCTAATTTAACATGTGATGTCCCTATACGTCGGGGCTCCCTGCTAGTAAAAATATTAAAATATTTTTAATTAGAGTAAAAATATTAATAATAAATACGATAAACGTGGGAATAAGGCATTTTTATTTATTGTAATTATTTATAAAGCGCACTATATTAATCTGTATGTCTATCTGTTTCCATTTTTAGCTTTCAAATTTTCGGTTTCGATTCTGGCTGATGGCACTCAGTCACAATTTTTTTTTTTTTTTAATCGCGGCTATATATTACGAACAATATAATATGAAATAATCGATAGAGAATATAATATAAACGAAATCTGGATAAATTTAATTATCATATTTAAGCGTATTTTATGATCGTTCAACGCTCGCCAATTATATATATATATATATATATATATATATATATATATATATATATATATATATATATATATATATAAGATGTATATGAGAGTTTTATTTTTTATTATTATTTTGGCCGTTATATTGTTATGGATATTTAAGTCTTCTAATGAGCTGCATAAATAAAATATTCTGATCATTATTCCTGGTTGTTTGTTTGTGTGCAAAATGATTTTGTAGTGTATTTCTTCAAGAAAAAAAATACCCATATATCTTTACTTATATATAAAAGACTTATCGTGTGTATGTGTGTGTGTGAGTTCATTCCTTATCAACTCCGTAACGGCTAACCGATTTTTTTTTATAATTTCATAAATGTACTTTATGTGGCTGGGAGTGTCCTTAGAAAGTGTTTTTCATCGGAATGGCGCTGATACGTATCAAAATTCAGTAATAAAAAAAATCAGATTAAAGAAGAAACAGTTCGGTTTTGACTAAAATTAATACTCTTATGCAGTTTGACATCACAAGAGCATTTGAGAAGTTATATCATCGCGCAAGCAAGAGGGCCTGGCGTATGAAATCAACGGTAGGTTGTCTGATAAAACAGGGACGCGTTTGAAATTAATGTTTCTGTTTAGAGCAAAATTAAACCCTGATACTTCATTTTTGCATTTGAAACTTTAATTTAAGGTATTATATGAAAATAGTTGTACAAAATTAAGAGCAGAGTCTTTATATTGCAATAGAGACTTCAGCATAATGTGAACTAATTTACTGCAGGAGGCATGTGAAGCTTCCTTCCGGTGCACCTTGGTGGCTCCCTGACAAAAGAAGACAGTCAATCGATTTGATTAAAAAATGGGCGTATTCACCGATTTCAATGACAATAAAAGTATTGGAAGTGTTGAATATTCGTTGATCCTCATTCAATCTCGAGCAAAGTCAAGTATCCCTGCTAGTATATATATTCTTCAACATTTCAGTGACGATTTTATATATATATATATATATATATATATATATATATATATATATATATATAGGAGAGGCGTTCTAAAAGTAATGGGTCCTATTTTTTATTCCGTCGTAATAGATCAGAGGAGATTACAAATAGCATTGTTATGATGACTGAACTTATACATTCTTGATCTGAAAGATTGATCTCTCTGTTGGAGAGATGCGCCATTGAAGTTTTTTAATCAGTTATTATAGCATTATTAACTATCTACCTCGCGCAACGTTCCATAGACAACTCATCTTAAACTTTCGTTTGGCAGCCTCAATATATGTGACGTCATGCATCATGTTTGCTCAGGTGTCGCTTTGTTTGTTTTGTTTTTTTCATTCTACTTTGATCCATTTCGTCTCCACTAATCTTAAGGTTATCTTTTCTTGTTATCTTTCGCGGGAAACAGGTTTTATTCTCAAACTTTGTGTCGATTCGATTTGAACTTAAATCTTTGTCAAGATTAACACTAGCTGATGTAATCGACATTGTGTCATCCATTATGTAACATTGAATTGTGCTGACCAGATGACTTAATAATCTGGTTTACATAATGGTCAATCGCTACTGTCTCTCGAACGTACCTCTGTTTTTAGCCAATGGTGATCGTCAACTCCTGAGATAAGAGTTGAAACTGTGATCAGCTTTACTCTACTTATATAAATCAAGATTAATTCAGAAGAAGCTAATAAGAAACGGAGTTAAACAATATAATATAATTACGAACCAATAATTTATAATAGGTGATATATTTCGATATTTAATAACCGAAGAGGGGTAGATATTTTGCTAAACAATAAACTAATTAATAAATGTTTTCAGATCTTTTATAGAGAAACACTAATGGACAAATGAATAATGTAAAAAAATATATCCCCGACAATATTGCGCAGTTCGGAGATATACCTTTGGCTTGCTTTTGTGAGTTTTGTTTTGACATTTGTAAGGTTAGAGTTAGTTTTAGATAAAGGTTAGAGTTAGTATCAATATCCAGATGAAGGCATATGTTGGGATAGAACTACGTTAGTATTAATGTCTACGACGAGATAGGGTAAGGAAGAGGGTTAGGTCAAGGAAAGATTTCGGTTCAGGTTTTCCTGTTGATATAGATTAAAACCTTATTTTTCGTCGCACAAAAATACAGAATAAACGCCATTGTAGAAAACATTGCGGGAGAGTGGACAGTTATCTGTGCACTTTTATGTAACTGTAGGAATTTAAAAGAAATGGTTTCTTACGCAAATACTCAATAGCATGAACGGGTGTTATTTTTTGAGTAAGAAAACGTTTAAACAACCTGCATTTAGTTTGTTTGGTTGATAGTTTGCTTTTTACATTTTTCGATGGAACGAGCTTCTTCAACAAATGCTTCGATTCTAAGAAGTAGTGTATTTTGTTTAATAACCTCAAAATGGTTGACTTGCAGTAATTCAAACCAAAAACCCAGAGTATATTTTACAAAATATATGTGTTTAAAATATGCTGTGTTAACCGAATAAGATCCAATTTACCACAACACAGACATAGTAAACCAAACTATTATTAGATCTGCGCCTAAACCCCAACTACAATGCCAACCCATGCACGACGCATTTTTAGACCCAAAGCCTAACGCTATCCATGTAAAACAGGATTGAAAAAGATTAACAAATGCGTGTACTACGAATGATTGGCTAAAATGAAAAAAATTGATTAGTGGCGGGGATCTTCTACAAAAGATTGGCAACAGTTCGACCGTTAGTTTGTAAACATGGCCAGGTGAAAAGAACGTATTTAATTTTGAGGAAGACGTCAAATATGAAACGATTTGAAAAAAAAAATTCTACAAAAAGATTTTTTTTAGTACTGGAATTAAAAACAAACAAAACATGTTTGTCTCGACATTTCCGAATTTATTTTCGTTGATTTTTTTTTTCTAGTAAATTTGCGAAAACAAGCAAACGACGAGGAGAGTAAGAGATCAAAGCAAAGGTGTCCATAATAAAATGGAAGCTAACTGCATTAAGAGGTAAGTTAATTCATCATAAATGACAGCTCATAAGTAAAACCGTAACAAACGAGGTTAATATGTTATTTGTCAGGTTAGTCACATTTGATTTTTTTTGCAAGCGTTTAAGAATTTCTTTCCTTTTTTTTATTTTATTCAATTAATTAGTTCTTTTTTTTCATACAGGAACACGATAGCATTCGACAATTATATATATATATATATATATATATATATATATATATATATATATATATATATATATGTGTGTGTGTGTGTGTGTGTGTGTATGTATTACAAAGGAATCACCACTTATCAAGGCCCATAGGTCATTCGAGGATAACGGTTAAAGTCAAAAAGACAATATCATAGTAATCGTTAGACGTGTAAATTTGGTAAAATGGATTACTTAAGCGGAACGGCTCTTGAAGAACTTGTTTACATTGGACTTGAAGACGGTCATATTGTAGTCAGCTGGAAAACACATAAACGGAACAGAGTTCCACACGTATACAGTTCTTAGAAAGAAGCTTTGTTCATGGAATCTACGTTTAGGTTTGTGTGCAGTCAGCACCAACCCTATTCAGGGTTTAACCGGCTTCCTCCAAAGGAGGAAGTTTCATGGGAGTATGAAATTCACAAGCGGTCCCCAGTCTCATGTATACCCCCGTTAGGGGAGATGACGACGTTAGGTTTTTGCAACTTTTTGTAGGGAGGTGTCGACGTCCTCCTACATGCAGCCCCTGGATTTCCCAAATTGGTCACCCATTTTCGTAATGACCAGGCTCAACGTTGCTTAACTTCGGTGATCTAACGGGAATCGGTGTGTTAACGTGATTATGCCGTATACGTTTAGGTTTAGGCACAGATAAAGAGTGGGGGAAATTATTAGTAGTGTTTACAGCCAGACGTGTGCATCTCGTGAATGTTTGGCAAGGGGAGACCATAGATTTGAGCTCAGACGAGCACTTGCCATGAAAATAACGATAAAACAGAGACAGGATCGCAACGTCTCTTCTGTGAGAAAGAGGTTGCAGGGAAGAGAAAAGGGCATCCTCCACTAGGCTACGAAGTCTATTCTGAACTTTGTCAAGGCAGGTTAAGCTGCTTCTAGCAGCCCCTGCATAGATGTGACAGAAATACTCCATCCTTGGACGTACCTAGGTCTTATATAGGTAGAGAATTACACCAGCAGGTAAATATCTACTGGATCGATAGAAGGATTCCACCATTTTTCCAGCGACCTTGGTAACAGATTTGATGTACGCATTCCATTTTAGATCAGGAGTAAAGGTCAAGCCCAGAAGCTTGTCAAAACATGAAGCCTCCCCAAGACGAGAGCCATTCATTTCACTTGATGCCAGATAGAGATCAGAACGTTGAGGATGCAAAGATAGAACCTTAGTTTTAGATGCATTAAAAGTAACCAGCCACCTCTTTCCCCATTGTACCACACGCTCAAGATCAGAGGAGAGAGAATCAGAGAGAACTTGGTCGTTTATGGCTTTTGGTGTGTTGCCATAGATGGTAGCATCGTCAGCAAAAATGTCTACGAATGATCTAATTATGTGATTTGGAAGATCATTGATATAGATCACGAAGAGAGTTGGACCCAGGATGGACCCCTGAGAGACTTCAGCATGAGGTTATGATTTCTGCCCATTAACCGATACTTTTATGAACCTATCAGATAGAAATGATTTAATGATTGAAAAGATATTTCCAGCTATATGGTGGCTGGAGATCTTGTGAAGTAGACCTTTATGACATACCCTATTAAAGGCCTTTGATATGTCAAGCGCAATTTCCCTAGAAAGGAAGCCTCCGTCAAGAGTTTCGCTAATCCTATGAGAAATAACCGTAAGCACATCCGCTATAGAACTAGCAGAACGGAAACCATATTGCATGTCACTAAGAAGGGTTTTGTTTTATTTATTTATTTTTTTTTTTTTTTGCTGAGGTGGTTAACTACTTATCTATTTAATACAGATTCAAATAACTTACTCATGACGCACAGGCGGCTTATAGGTCTATACTAAGAGGGAGATGGCCGATCACCTGAATTCTTAAATACTGGACAAATCGATGAGATTTTCAAGGGTGTTGGGAAGCAATTCTCCTTAAGACAACGCTTAAACAGCTTTGTAAGTATGGGATCTAGTTCTGGTTTAAGCTTTTTGAGCACTATAATAGGAATGCCGTCGGGGCTAGTTGTTTTACTGGAATCAAGGTTTTTGATTAGCTTGGCAACATGTCGCATAATGTATTTTCTGATACAGGAGGAAATACTGGGGGTTGGCGGCCTTGGTCACATAGAGTTGCATTAGCTGCAAAATTCTTAGCAAATAGTTTGGCTTTGTCTGATGCTGTCTGATGCTGACGAGATTACCTCAAGTCCATGGATGAAAAAGTGATTTCTGTGTGCACTGGCAACAGCACATTCCGGAGAGAACCACGGCTGGCTGTTAGGTTTTTGCTAGAATTTTTTCGAGGGTATGAAACGGTCTATGCCTACAATCAGCCATTCCGTCCGGTCTGTTACTATGGAGGACATATCCTTTTTAAACAGGGAACGCAGATGTAGATCAGATGTAAATGAACGGAAGATATCCCAGTCAGCCATAGAGTATCGATAGACTGTACGATGGAGAGGTACGTCAGAGGATATATTACATTTCGTTTTTATTTTAACTGATACCACAGAGTGGTCGGAAGATATATATGTATCAAGAAGTAAAAATTAATTTCACTAGAAAAAAGATTCTGCAACTTAATGTGAATATTAATATTAATATCTATATAGTCATCCCAACAGAACGAAAAAAAGCTCAATACAACCAAGATAGGGAATAGAGTTTGTCATAGAATAACACAATTTAAGGGTGTAAATTATATTTTACATGAATGTCTTTGTCGATAGGATATTCAAATTAGAAATATTAAATTCTCCTTAATCCCTGGAGTTTCAAAGCTTTTTTTTTTCTATCTTTTTGACAAGTTTGGTGTTTTAATTCAATGTTTAGTTGTAATATTAATTTACCTTTCCTCCGATAATATTGTTAAACATAACAAAGTTCCTTGCTTGATCAAACATTTTTATTTTTTCAAATTTTTTAACATTTCTTGTGTCCAAATCAAAAATAATTTCAGTAATAGTAATTTTATTTTTTGTTTTGACACAATAAGTATAAGCAAAATAAAAAGGTAAACCAAGTAAATTAATACTAGTATATATATATATATATATATATATATATATATATATATATATATATATATATATATATATATATATACTTTTTATTTGTTTTACATAAGCATTTATATGTTGCTACACATTCTTATGCCTGTTTAAATCAGCATGTTAAACGTAACTAGAGGCCTCTTCAGGCGATATTATTTATACAAAAGCCTTTTGTATAAGCAGCATCGCCCGAAGAAGTCTCAAGTATTTCTAACTTGTTGGCCGAAAATGCTCATGAAAATACTTCTGTAAAGCAAATAAAGAGTATATCTTGCTCTATTTCAGTACTGAGCATTTTTGTCTTAACCTCGTTAAAATTTATTTCACCCCTAAAAATATTAACCTGAAAAAAAAAAAAAATATATATATATATATATATGTGTGTGTGTGTGTGTGTGTGTGTGTGTGTGTGTGTGTGTGTGTGTGTGTGTGTGTGTGTGTTACAGCAAACATTATTAAATGTAATGGAGATACTTTGCTGTATGATTTTTTTTTTTTTTTTTTCGATTTTCCATATAATCTTTTTTTATATCAAAATATAAAATATTAATGAAGTTTCCCTAATTCTCACTGCCACTAGCGCTTTCGATTCGTCCACGAATCATCTTCAGGTGTTGAGGAAGTAAAAGTGAGAAGGAGCAAAAATGGAAATTAAAAAGTGAAAAGTAAAACTGCGTTAGGTGATGGAAAGTTAAAATATATAAAGTCCATGAGAATCGCTAATTATATATATATATATATATATATATATATATATATATATATATATATATATATATAAGGAAATAAAGGATGAATCGAGACAATCAAAATTGAGAGAAAAGTATATATATATATTTATATATATATATACATACTTTTCTCTCAATCTTGATTGTCTCGTTTTCATCCTTTATTTCCTTCTTTCTTTGCTCTTCCTTCCACATAGACATTCTTCGACTCTGAAACAATCCTCCTTTTGTGACAAACTTCAGAATTCAGTTCCTTTAGTCGCAGCTCTTCCTCATGTGTCGATCTAAGCACCGTCTTATTACCTTTGTCAGTTACATTATTCCACGATAATCTGGTTCCACAAGAAACAATTACTCATTTAATAAATGATACTATTTGTTTACTTTTTTATTTGTTCATGTAATTTATTTATTTTTTAACCTTGTTGTTTAATTTCGCATCAACATTTCGTTTGTTTCACTGAAAGAAAGAAAATCGTAGCCTTACGAGCATGATTAGTTCCCGCGCCTCGAACAATTATATACCATTTCCCAATGACGTGATCACGATTAAACAAAAAGTATACGGGATTTTTCTGTGAATTGAATTACTCGGTTTAAGTATTTAACTACTTTCATTAAGAACCACTTCATATTATTTCCCAAACTTGAAGAAAATAAAAGAACAATATATTCTCTATGATGGCTTTATATGTAATTAATAGTTCTGTCTTTGCCAGGAAAATATTTGGTTAACGCAAATTTGCTAAGAGTTTATTAATAAATTAAAATTTATTAAGATTATTTTTTTTTATATTTGATCGCTACAAACAAGACAGATTACAACTGAGATGTAAGAGACTACTGCGATTATGGGCCAGATTTATAAGGAGAATTGGTTGTTCACATTACATTTTAATTACTGCCTGTTGACACAGTGTAAAAAATGGAAGCCGAGTTGAACTTTGTAACGGTCCGATGAAAAAAAAACTATTAGAATAAAAACTATTTCGACATCTGGTGACCTATACAGTAGAAAGGCACCTACCTTCAAAAAGAGCCTGTGACCTACATTGAAAAAGAGCAGACAGGATACAGGAGAAAATGCCTCGGTATCAAAGACCAGCTATTGATCAACAAGACCATCTTAGAAGACTGTAGGAAAAGGCTTCGGTTTCACTCCTCCTTTCGCCTCTATTTTCAATTGCGTATAAATTGTTTTATTTTAAAATTTAAAATTGTTTTATTTTAATTGCTGCCGACATAATCTCATGACAAGTGTCGGACGAAAGGTAGCTTGAGGTTCTTTTTTTTATTTTAGTCGAATAGCCTTTTGACTTTTTTTTCATATATATATATATATATATATATATATATATATATATATATATATATACATACATATATATATACAATCTACCCTACTATGCGTTGATGTGGCTCAGTTAGTGAAAAAAGGTTTTGTCCCGACTAAAATGATCGTATTGTGTCGAGAAAAAACGAATTTGAAAAAAAAACGTTTCTTAATATTATAATATTTTTTTATTTTAAATATATATAAACACGCTTGGATTAGATAAAAACGTCCTCGCAAAATATCGAGACAATCGGTTCAATAGTTTTTTTTATATATTATCGGTTACTCAAAAACATATTGTACACTCTTTGCCAGCTCTAGTTGGGGACCCACTGCGATGCACCGGGAGGAAGCTTCACATTCCTCCCTGCAGCGACTTCGTCCACAATGGATTAAAAAATGCAAAAGTCAAGTATTATTGTACAATTGTACTTTAAACAGAAAATTCATTTTGAACGTGCTCCTGTCATATCAAAGAATGAATTGTTAATTTTATACGTCGTGCCTTTCTGCTTGTGTGGTAATAAAACTTCTCAAATGCCCTTGTGACATTAGGCTGTGTAAGGTTAACTTTACTCAAAGTCGCCTTTCATCAGATTTTTTTCGATTATTGTCTGTCGGTACTTATCGAAAATATTCATATACAAAACTTATCTAGAAACACTGTCATGCATATAAAGTGCATTTATGTTAAATTTCAAAATAAATCGGCCCAGTCATTTATGAGTATATAGGGAACAAACTTTCTCTTTCTCTTTCTCTCAGATGCATAACAACTTCTTTTATATATATAGTATTAATTTAAATTATTTTAAAATAAGCAATTCGCTTATTTCTAAATTGTAACAATTAGAAAGCAAAGAATATTTTGTTGTAAAACTGCTTAGTCGATGGAAAAAGGAGAATTATCCCTACAGAACATTCACACCAAAACTCATTAAGCGTCAACCAATGTCAATAAATTCCCCCCCCCTCTGTGCCTAAAACTAAGCGAAACTTCCTTGGACAAAGTTTATTTTCTTGAAGTATATGTCTGAGGAACACAATACAGCGGAACTGTCCCCAACCGATTACAACATAATCGTTTTCAAGTTCAATGTAAACAAATTCTTGTGTGCCGTCCTCTTAAATGTCCAAATTTTGTCAAACCTCCACCATTTCCAATCCTCCCGGTGTTGTCTCACCCTCCACCTGACACTTATTAAACTCTTAAACTTTAGTGACCTTTGACCCTTGATAAGTGGTGATTCTTTAGTATAAAAAAAGATATAGATAAACAGAAGAAGAAATACCCCTTTTTTCGATTGTAAAATAATTAATTTTTTAGAAAACAACGGCATTAATTATTTTTGTTATATTTTGCATTTCATTTTCTACATATTTGTGAATGGTGTGTATGAACACGAACTTTCTGAGCGTATCATTATAGATTTTTTAGTCTGTTAATTTTTTTCATCTTTTTCTTTTTTTTTTATTAATTTTTTTCATCTTTTTCTTTGTTCTCTTTTGTTTTTTCTTTGATTTTTCCATAAACACCTTAATATTATTTTCTGCATCGTATATTCTTCTACTAATGCTAGACTAGACTAGATTATTATTATTATTATTATTATTATTATTATTATTATTATTATTATTATTATTATTATAATACAATGTTATGTGTTAATTTGATGTTCTGATACTTTATAATATGTTCTCCTCTTACTCTGGTGCTACTAGATCAGGCTATTCGAAGATACTGGCTTTTCGCCCTAAAATGCAACAAACATTGATACGATTGTTTTTATTTCACATTAAATAGATGACTCGATGCAGTTTGCCAATACAAGTGTTTATTAGATTTTTCGTAGATTGTCTGTTTTAGATTTTATGTAGCTTGTTATAGTCGCGTTATTTTTGCGGCTGAAAAAAGTGATTTTATGTCATTGTTTTAGTTTCCTTTTTGCAGCCATATTCATATATTGTATGCAATTATCGGATGCAATTTCTATATAATTTCTATAGTTGTATTTGTTCCCATGTTTCCTGAAATTAAATGCACCAAACATTAATGGTGTTGCCTTTTTTTCCTTTCCCTATTCTTTTAAGACTTATTCTTTATCGACTTATTTGATTTTCGATTCATTTTAAATTACTTAACTTTTAATATTTAGGAAGATAAAAACATTAGTTATTTTTCACTTATATTTTTGACATTTCAACTTTGGTGATCAGATTATCTCATTTTCCATGTGTGTGAAGGATGATAACGTACATACGAATACAGAATTCCTTTGTTTCTATTCCTTTCTTGGTTTGTTGCAATCGTCTCTTTCTTCGTAACTGTTTATGGAGAATAAAAATGACGGATTATACTAAAGCTTTTTTTTATTTCTCCTTTTCTTCTGTTTTCTTCGTTTTCTCTTTATAAAGATCTTTTTTCATAGACTTCGTCTTATTTTCTTCATCTTCTACTTCTTTTCATGTTTTTTCCTTATCTATACAAAACAAGTAGACTAAACACCATGAATTAATATTTCATATGTAAAGAACGTGAATCATTAAAACTTCTACTAAAATGATTAAATCTGGCATTAAATACAACGAAAAGGGTTGATATGCTGTAAAACAGAAAAAGGCCTAAATCATCATCATCACTATCATCATTCTCTTCTTTTCCTACTTCTTTTCCCATGTTCCTCTTCTTACTCATTCTTACTCATTCTTCTTCTTCTTCTTCTTCTCCTTCTTCTTCAGACGCTTTTTCAGGCGCTTCTTCTTTTAACCATGATAGTCTTTTTAGAACCGTGATTTATTTATACCCATATATACGTTCCTTTCTTTTTTCTTTTTATTGTTGTGCCAGCTAACCAAAGAGACGCGTCGTTACCACAAGCCCCCACCCTCCTCCATTCGCGAAAACCTTCTGACGAAGAAGTGGTAGTATAATTGAAGTTTTGTTATCCGAAGAACAATTAACCTTTTGAAAAGGACAAACACTGAAAATGTTTTGTTAGCTACAGATGGAACTGCCTAACAGAAGGATTTTTGGCAAATCTATTGTTTATGATAATAAACAAATTCGCTGCTTTCTCCTTTTCCTTGTGTATCGCTATTTTTCTTCTTTTTAATTTTAATAAAGCTCTCGCTGCCATTGCTATGTACCGACACAACTAAATACCATTACAATCATCGTAATTGTCATCGCCAATAACGTCATCTTTAACGTCAGTATAACCGTACAGTATGTCTACATTGCTGTCGTCGTAGTCGACGATGGCACAGGGTTTATCTAATGTCGATGAGAGTCTACCGCTGAAATCTGCATTTATTGACACATAAGTTGTTGCTCAGTAAATATTGACGTCTCGTTGGTTCTTTTTCTTTCTTGATTTGTTGCAATCGTCTCTTTCTTTTTAACTGCTTATGGGGTAAAAATGACGCGAGGTTTATTTCGATAGCATCGAAAATCTCGCCGTCTCACTATTGTGTCTTTTATTCCTTACATTCTATGAGTGATGTTTCTGACAAAAACGGGAGTATAATTATTGCTTTCCATACTTTTCATTTTTCATATTCTGTGAGTGATGGTTCCGAGAAAAGGTAGAGTTTTGTTTTCTAACTAGTTTTTTTTTATTTTATTATAATGGGTGTTATGCGAAGATTTCAATCCTCTCATAATCTTCATCGCCATTCAAATGTTATTCCATCCATGGAATCAATCCTTATCCCTGAGTAGACTTTAAGTTTTGATAAGTAATAACTCAGTAATAAAAAAAAAAAAAAATAATTGGGATTTCACAATAGTTTCGGGTTAGCTACCTTTTCTAACATACTTTACACGCATCCCTAATATCCATAATCCATACCCCCATAAGGGGTGGGAGCAGCTGTCTGATATAACAGCCGTTCTCTCTCGCATTTGGAATCTTATCTATTCATACACTGCGTATTACTATCAACCAACTGTCTGGTGTCACATCCTGGCACTTCGCTTAAATTCAAATCTTTTAACTTGTGAAATTTTCACTTCTGCGTATTTTGATCTCATGTAGAAAAAAATCGTTTTAACATTGCTTTAAACTACTAATATTTATTCCTTTATTTTTTCTACGAATAAAAAATTGAGACTTCCTGTAAAATAGTTAATTACGTCACTTAATCTTGATAAATAGTTTATGTAAAAGAACAACAAATAACAACTATAAAACGGCTAATAATCTAGGTCTAAATATTCTTATCAAATTAATACTTTGCCTTACATATCTTTATTATATATCTGCTGTAATTGAAAAATTAATATTTTTAATTTCAATTACCCCTTTTCAAAATGCATCAAAATAACATTTTAAGATAAATTATGGTAATTTATACATTTTTTAGCAAATAACTTTAATTTATTACTGCTACTACCGAAAAAATCATTGAATATAGGGAGAAAATAGGACAGTAAATTTGCAAATAAATGACATGAAGCATTAATTTATTATACACAATAAATTAAATAGTTACACAAGTTTGGCAAATAACCTGAAAAGGGTTGATGTGTTTGGGTAATTGCTGTCTACTACATATATATATATATATATATATATATATATATATATATATATTAAAAACTGTACAGAAGGTCAGAAAACCATTGGTACCGTCGGTTTCGAGCTTAACATAACGACGTTACCAATGGTTTTCTGACCTTCTAAATATTAGGCTCTTTTATTGAAAATTTTTCTTTGTAATCGAGCATTTTGTTGGAATTCTTTCCCATAAAACAGTAAACAAATATATATATATATATATATATATATATATATATATATATATATATATATGTGTGTGTGTGAATATTTCAAAATATTCTGTTGTATTGTTGATTTAAATAACTGTGAACAGTTTTAATTGTAATAAGAATGTAATAATTGAAAGAAATGTTCGCATTTATTTATTTAAAATTACGTGAAATCAGGCTTATATAAAGCTACATAAAGCGCACAATTTTTTCGTAGAGAATGAACAGACGGTATTCCCGTATATATATATATATATATATATATATATATATATATATATATATATATATATATATATATATATATTGTCTTTTTAAATATTTTTCACCGGATTATTATCGAATGGACAATAAACCACTGTCAATAATTTTCCCCACTTCTTATCTGTGCCAATATCAAAACGTAGATTCGATTGGCAAAGCTTCTTTCTGAGAAGTGCACGCCTGTGGAACTCTCTTCCGTTTGCCTGTTTGCCTGTTTCTCACCTGACTACAACTTGGATGTCTTCAAGTCCAACATAAAAAAATTCCTCATAAACCGCCTCCTTAAGTAAGACACTTTATCAAATCTCCATTACTAACGATTACTACGATATTGTCCCATTGATTACTGTACACGCAATAACTCTTATCCCCGAGTACCTTCCGCGCCTTTATAACTGGCGACTACCATGTAAGAAAAAAGATTATCAAAGTAATACAAAGCGAACACAATATTTAAATATTTGTGTGTTGCTCGATTAATAATGCATTGTTCTACCAAATCGATCACCTGTTTTGGAATCACTCGGCGAATTTAACCCTTTTTAATCAGTTTAGCCTTTTTTCTTTAGCTTGAAATTTCCCCTTTTCTGGTTATTTTAGATAAATTTTATGGTTATTTTCAAGATTCGTGACGCTACATTTACAAAAGTTTTGTCAGGCCGATTTTTTTACACATTGTACGAGGGGGGTGCAATAAGTAATGCCCCTGACCCACTTCCAATTGTATGATCTAGCTGAAATTTTGCCTGTGTAATGATTTATATCTCTACGGGTTATGTGGCAAATTACAGCTCTGAACTTATTGTGGTTTCTGTTTTACAGGTGTTTGAACTGAGTCAGGTGTGAAATGAAGTCAGTTGAATGTCGAGCAGTGATCCGGTTTTTGTATTTGAAAGGGCGCACACCACAGGAGACTTTTGATGAAATGAAAGAAACTTATGGTGATAATGCCCCATCGTATTACCTTGTAAGACGCTAGCATCGTGAATTCAAACATGGCCGGAAGTCTGTGGAAACAGCTCCCAGACCTGGTCGCCCTCTCTCCTTCTGCCATTGATGAGGCATCTGTCCGTCAAGTTGAGGTTGCCATTTTGGAAGATCGGCACATTACTATTCGCCAAAAAGATGTCAAGATTACTACAGGGTCTGTAGAAAACTATCATTCATGACCATTAGCATATGCATAAGGTGTCTGCCAGATGGATTTCCAGGTTGTTCACACGATTCCAAAAGCGAGAACGCGACGAGTGCTCGAGGATGAATTTGGAGATGTGCCAAGAAGATGAGTCAAAGTTTTTCAAAAGACTGATTACACAGGATGAAACCTGGGTCCATCACTATGATCCAGAGGCCAAAGCCCAGTCAATGCAGTGGAAGCACTTGAACTCACCACCTCCAGAAGGGTTCAGCCCTTCGCTGTCAAGGTCATGCTCACAGTCTTCTGGATCCAGGACGGAGTAGTGATGACAGATTTCCTGGCAAAGGGTACAACAATTACAGGAGCCTATTATGCTTCACTTTTGAGGAAATTAAGGGAAGCTATAAAAATCAAGAGGCGGGGCAAGATCAGCAAAGATACCTTCCTCCTGCAGGACAACGCTCCGGTCCACAACTCGCATGTCGCCAGATCAGAAGCACGGGCGTGTGGTTAGGAAATCCTTCCCCATCCTCCCATCTCTCCTTTCCTCTCACTTTCACCTCTTCCCAGCTATGAAGTTGTTTTTGAAAGAAAAGCGTTTTCCAGATGATGCAGCCTTGATTTCTGAAGCCACGTGATGGTTGGAGGACCAACCTGAGGTGCTCTACAAAAACGGTCTCAAGAGCTGCATAAAACGATGGGAGAAATGCATAACTCCGGGTGGTTTCTATGTAGAGAAAGCCTAATAATTGTGCCAACTGTTATGGGAAGAGGATCAGGGGCATTACTTATTGCACGCCCCTCGTAAGTTTAAGAAAAAAAAACAATTCGAGAAAAAAAATGTGTTCGGACAAAACTTTTGTAAATGTTGGGTGACGAAACATGAAGTTCAACATAAATATCTGTATATAATAATACGAAAAGGGCAAATTTTGAGTAAATTCAAAAAACTCACGTGGTACAAACTGCTTAAAAAAATACTAAATTAGCTAAATTTGGCCTAAAAACTTTGAGTGGTTCTAAAATGGGTGATCAATTTACTAGAACGCTACATTAGAAACTTAGTCCCTCTTACAAATACTCTAACAAGGATTTGGGGGTAATTCTTTTTTATAATCTAATAGATTAGTGCTCATTCAATAATAACCGGCTGAATTTATTAAAAAAAAAAAATATATATATATAGAGAGATGGCCCATTGAATAATAATCGGCTGAAATTTTATTTTTAAACAAAACAAAAAATATAGGTGCTACCGCTCGTACACGTAAATCAGTCAACCTTATAAATGCATTAGAAAGTATACTGTCATAAATTAGTATTTCGTAAAGAGAAATTGTGCAGGTATTATTTAATTTAGCTCTAAACAGATCACAAATCCCTTCTAACCATATTTGGATCCAAAAAAGGACTACCACCACTTACTACCAACCGTTTATTAAGATGGGGTACCATTTGATTGAATACGACTTCAAATTGGAACTTCATCCTTCAAAACAAAAATGCGCGCGCGGATTGACTGTCTAGTTTATTTCCGATTTAAAAAGAGCCCTTCGAGGACACTGTTATCGTCGCATCGCATATTAATAGTGAAATAAAAACGATTATTTGTAAAAAAAAAAAAAAGCTGAAAACAATCAGTGACTCTCCAAGAAATTAAGACAGAAGCAGTAAATGATGAATTTATGAAAACTTCGAAGCAGAAATTAGAATAAGGAGAATTTAATTTGCGGCAATGTCAGGCCTTATAGTGAGGAAGTCATTATCCCTAAAATTTTCAAAAGAGAATACTGAAAAACTTCCACCTAGGCCATCCTGGCACTAGCAGGATGAAGATGGACCAATATATAACTTATATGGAAATGGCGTGTCTTGTCAGCAAAGGCACTACCTTTTATTCAGAAACCCTGGCAAAAATCCGAACACCTACATGAGCTGTTCGCTCGTTTTGGTGTTGATTGTCTGCTCAGTTACAATGCCACCCAAACATTCAAAGTTCAAAACATTTGGCGAGATATACAATATATATATATACATATATATATATATATATATATATATATATATATATATATATATATATATATACTAGATAAAACATCTCGAAACACCACGATATCATCGAAGGAGCAACGGCCCAGCTAAGCGCTTTGTGGACACGCTAATAAGGGGAACTAAAGTAGGCTCTATGGATCACCAACAAAAAATTCAAACCCTAATACTCAGAAGCCCGATCACGAGCTGAAATTATGTTTGGTCGTAAAATAAAATCAGTATTTGAAAAGCTGTTACCGAGACAAACCACCACTTCTATGGTACCACTATAAAAAATACAATCTTGAAGAAGACGGTTACACTGGGTATTTTAGAATAAATGTTTCTTTTGAGGAACTGGGGAAGATAATACAGAGAATCGGCAAGGTTATCTACAATAATCCGGGGTAAGAAATTCACACACAAAAGTCATGTGGACCAGATATCAAAACATATGACTGAGGAGCAAGAAGATATGCCCCAGAAAGAAATAGAGGCTATTGAAACCGTCTATAACACATATGATATTGAGCCTCTACAAATCACACCAGATATACGACGTTCTGGCGAAAAAGGAAAATCACAGATCCACTGATTGTTTACTGAAAAAAAAAAGAAATACTGATACAAATTTCGGAGTAATCCGCTTAGGACGGGGTGTTGTAGTGGAACTACCTGTGTTACCTATAAATGAACTTATCTATACACAATAAATATTGGAAGACACGGTCGTAATGTGGGAGTTGCTATCTGGTGACTCTACCTAGGTTGTTCGTCGGCTAGATGAACAACTTAGACTTTTGTGAGTTCTTATTAATACATTTTCTACTCTATTCCCGTGTACTGTATTCCATTTAATCCTTTAAACAAACACAAGGACATTGGAATAGAATTTGGAATAGAAAAATGCACTACTGAAGAAGAAGAAGAAGAAGAAGAAGAAGAAGAAGAAGAAGAAGAAGAAGAAGAAGAAGAAGAAGAAGAAAGGGTGAATACTAGGGACATCAAAGGAAGAGGTAAGGGTGCTCCGTAAACATGACACTTACAAATATCCGGAAGTGCTGGAAGCAGACACCATCAGAAAGAGAAGATTAGAAAAGACTACCTGAGGAAAACAAGGAAATTTTTAGAAACAAAATATACACTAGAAATGTAATAATAATAATAATAATAATAATAATAATAATAATAATAATAATAATAATAATAATATACGTGAAAATGAAAGACTGTGTGGATGACACAAAAAGAGAAATAGAAAAATGCATAATGCAAAATGCTGAAATGATAATTATGGCAGCAAACAACACTGAAAAAATCAACAAATCAGATGCAAAAGACAAAACGAGAAAATAAACATGGAAAGAGAAGCAACTACACGAAAGATTCATAAGAATGACAAAAGATGAGAATAACGAAAGCACCTGGACATGGATGCGAAAAGGACATGTAAACCGAGAAACTGAATACCGAATAATTGCAGCACAAGATAGCTCAATAAAACCAATCACATCAGAACAAAGATCGACAAAACACACAAAAAACAATAAATACAGACTCTGTGGGAAAAGATATGAAGCGATAAACTATATAGTAAGCGAATGCAGTAGTAGTAGGAGCACCAGGAACAACTTCGAAAAACTTTGAAAAAAGAATTGGAGAAATTGGAATCAGAGGAATGGCTACAAGATACAACGAATAACGATAATGAAAACAGCTGAAATATTAAGGCAAACCCTTGAATGCGGAGATGAATACACACGAGCCACGTGCGCGGGCCAAACAAACTGTTGCAGAGGCAAAACATGAAGGAACGTTACATGGAACCAAGAACGTTGAAGCTGCATATCTACAAATTCTCTATCCCTCACATTTCTCCTCTCATTGCCCCAGCACCGCCTCCAAAGAGTGATGCCAAATAGTCGAGAAGGGTCAAGACCGAGGAGTAAGTACTGATCAGACCTCCGCTGGACAAATGAAAAAACAAGTGCGAAGAAACTGCGTCCTTGGGGAGGCTTATTGCCATTTAAATTCGTGGAGACCATTGGCCGCTGCCAGCGATAAATCAATGGTAAGCAGCTGTTGCGATAACGCAAATTTTTTTGCAAATGTTATCGAAAGAGGTGGAGAGTACTAGAAATCTGGGGAGACTTGTTGTCACTCAACTTTCAGGGGAAAACCACAGGTTATTTTCAAGGAGAGATCTTTGATGACCTGTGTGAAAGCTCCTTGTGAGCCAATAATAATAATAATAATAATAATAATAATAATAATAATAATAAAAGGCTAGCCCAAACCTGAGAATATGTATACAGGAAGTAAGTGTGCCAGACTGGATGACAAAAGATAGAACTACACTACTACTGAAGGATACAGAGAAAGAAACCATCCTCAGCAATTATAGGCTGATCACGTGCTTACCCACCATGTGGAAGATACTAACAGCACAACTGAGGGAACAAATCTACCACTTCCTGAATAATCGGGGACTCATCCCCGAGAAACAGAAAGGATGCCACAAAGGAAAAAGAGGAACACATGATCTGCTATATATAGATCAAAAGATCCTAAAGGAGGAAAAAGAAGAAGAAAGAATTTAGCCATGGCATGGATCTACTACAAAAGAGCGTACGAGAGGATCCTCCAAGCATGGATAATAGAATGCCTAAAAATGTATAAAATACCAATCATCAATGTAATAGAAAATGCAATGAAAACATGGAGACTGGAATTGACAGCTGATGGACAACACATAACAGAAATTAACATACAAAGAGGCATCTTGCAACGAGACTCACTATCATCATTACTGTTCATCATAGCCATGATGCCCCTAAATAGTATTCTGAGAAAGTGCTAAGCCGGATACAAGTTCTCAAATACAGAGGAAAAAAATGAACCATCTGATGTATATGGACGATTTGAAACTTTTTGCAAAGACCGAAAAGGAGCTAGGGACACTAATTAACACTACCAGGATCTTCAGCCCATATATCCAAATGGAATTTGGAATGGAAAAGTGCGCACTACTAGTTATAAGAAAGGGAAAATGGGAAACGACAGAAGGTATGGAACTACCCAACCAAATGGAGATGAGGGCACTAGGGGGAAAACCGACTATAAATACTTGGAAATTTTGGAAGCAGACACCATCAAAGTAACAGAAATGAAAGACAGAATTGGAAAGGAATAATGAGAAAACTCATGGGAACGAAATTATATAACAGAAACCTAATAAAAGGTATAAATACATGGGCAGAATCACTAGTAAGCTACTCTGAACTGTTTATAGGGTGGACAAAACAAGAACTGAGACAGCTCGATCAGAAGAATAGAAAACTCATGACCATGCATAATGAACTACATCCAAAGGACGATATTGACAGACTCTACCTAAAAAGGAAAGACGGCTCGAGGACACAAAAAAAGAACTAGAAAAATACATAATGCAAAACACTGAATGGATAATTATGGCAGCGAGAGACATGAAAAAAAATAACAAAACAGAAAAAGAGAGATAAATGACAAAACGAGAAAAGAAAATGGAGAGAGAAACAACTCACGAAAGATAAATAAGAATGATGAAAGATGAGAATAACGAAAACACCTGGACATGGATGCGAAAAGTACATATAAACCGAGAAACTGAATTTCTAATAACTGCAGAAGAATATAACTCGATAGGAACCAACCAAATCAAAGCAAAGATCGATAAAACACAAGAAAGTAGCAAATGCAGACTCTGTGGACAGAGACGAAACGATAAATCATATCGTAAGTGAATGCAGCAAAATGGCCGAAAAGGAAAAAAAAACAAACACGACCAAATGGGGAGGGCGGTGCACTGGGAATTGTGCAAACGGCTGCATTTTGAATGTACAGACAAATGATACAAGCATAAGCCCGCAACAGTACTCGAAAATGAGGACCACAAAATCCTAGCAAGAAGACCAGATGTCGTAATAATTAACAAAAATCCTGTCAAATCGTAGATTTTGCTGTCCCAGCTGACCACAGGAGGAGTATGAAAGAAAAGGAGAAACGGAGCAAATACACAGAGCTAGCCAGAGAGTTAAAAGGGATTTGGATGACGAAGAAAATCAAAATAATACCTATAATAGTAGGAGAACTAGGAACAATTCCGAAAAACTTTGAAAAAAGAATGGGAATAATTGGAATCAGAGGAATAGCTGCAAAAATACAACGACCAACGATAATGAACACGGCTGAAATATTAAGGAAAACCCTTGAATGCGGAGAATAATACAAGTATCCAATATAATGAAGAAGCGTTACAGGGAATGAAGAACACTGAAGCTGCATATCTACAAGTTCTACACCCCCATCACGCATCCCCTCCCATTGTCTCATCACCGTTCTTCTCCAAAATAAAAGTGATACCAAAGAGCCGAGAAGTTCAAAGAGGATGGGAAGACAGAGGAGAGAAGACTGACCAGACCTCCGCTGCACAAGCTCGAAGAGAATTGGGATCTTGGGGAGGTTTAGTTTCACTCAAATTCAAGTATAGACCAATGGCCGCTTCCAGCAAGAAATGAATGGTAAGAGGCTGTTGCGATGAGGCAAATTTATTTGCAAATGCTATCGAAGGTGGAGATAGCTGGACATCTGGGAAGACTTGTTATCACTCAGCCTCCAAAGAACACCGCAGGTTTCCAATAAGATCTTTGATGACTTGTGTGAAAGCTCCATGTGAGCCGCCAATAATAATAATAATAATAATAATAATAATAATAATAATAATAATAATTCTGATTTCGTTTATCAGCGTCTCTCTGGAAAGGGATGGGATTAATTTCCAGAGGCTTTCCCTTAATCTCGGCTTCAAACTAGGGGCTTCAAAGATTAAGCGTTTTCCTAAGGATGTTGGTTGTACCTACAATTGCAGAGGTCTGAGGGCCGCCTAAAACATCGGGGATTTGTAGTTTTTTCAATTGTCCCTCCAGACGACTTGATACTACTCCTAATGTACCAACTACGACCGGGATTATTTGTATTTTAACCCCGTGTATACGCCTTATCTCCAAAGCCAATGGAGCATAATTGCTCCACCTCTCATTCTCCTCTCTCACTTCCTGTCCCAGGGTACTGAAAATCTACAATCTGCCAGTTTTTTGAGACCTTGGCAATGACCACCAAATCCAAATGCTTGGTCGTTATGACACTTTTGTCCCACCATACCTCTACCTTGCCATCCTCACTTGTTCTCACTTCATCAGGCACCTCCTCAAACCATTTCACCTCAACCCTCTTACACACCTTCCAATATATCCGGAGCCCCATGCAATCGTGTATTTAGCGGTACTCTCTCTGGGTCAGTCCACTACACCCTGCTGCAAGGTGCGCAATTGACTTTGAGGTCTTACCACAAAATCCGGCATTCTGTAGTAACTTCCTCTCCTAGAACCACTTTTTTTAACAATCGTGTTCCTAATGCCTGTTCTTGTGTTGCACAAACAAAAGCTTCAGTACTCTTAGCCAGATACCCAGCTCTTAGCCATTGCCATGATTTTTCATCAACCACTTCTGCTATATCCTGGAAGAACCTTCCATACATTTTCTTCCTAGCCAGTTCCTCTGCCTTTTCTCTATCCATACGTTTCACATAATCAGCCTTGGTCTCACATACCTCCATTCATTGGCCACAACGTTAAGCATCCACTCCTCACTTCTAACTACATGCTCCTTCAACGACATCTCCTCGGTTCTAATACAATCCTTTACACTTTTCAATCCTCTCCCACCGTCTTTCCTCTTTTGATACAGCCTTGCTACGCTACTTCGAATGTGAAATTTACCAAACATTGCTAAAACTTTTCTTGCAAATCCTTGTCAGACCATTCTAAAATTCACGCACTGTATCGCAGAACACTGACTGCCCAGTGATGATGATGATGATGATGATGATGATGATGATGATGATGATGATGATGATGATGACGACGACGACGACGACGACGACGATGATAATAATAATAATAATAATAATAATAACTAGCGGGGCCTGTGGAAATTCCACAGCGGTATCTTTCAGATATTGCTGCTGGCCATTTTGTGGAGGTTCATGTTTACATTACAATTCTAACTATTTTTTCATAGCAAGGAAACCAATTTATTTTTAAACCTAACTACTTCCCTTACCATGACACAAAGGTACTAGGGTAATGATATATATATATATATATATATATATATATATATATATATATATATATATATATATATATATATATATATATATATATAATTTCGAGAATATCTTCATCGTTATTAATCATCATGGTAATAATTGTTATCGTTATCCTTTTCATCCTAATCGACATCATCCTCTCGACACTCCTCTTCCATCTTGTCAGGCTCTTCCTCATCCTTCTCCACAACCATATACGTCATCAACAAAGTCTGGAAACCACATTGGAGCCGTTGAGAATAATGTGTTTATAGAAGCATATTTTTACCGGAACAGCCTCAGAAAACGCTCTCCAATCTGCATGGATCTCTATCTCGAATGATAAAAGAAAAGGGGTTTCTTCATACGTCACCCCGATTTATATCAATAAAACGTAAGCCACCGAGCGCCGCTAAAATAATACCATGCCGAAAAAAGGTATTCTTTCGCTTTAGAAAATCCCTTTTCATATAGATCAACATAAGTGTGTCATATTTGATAGGAGAACTTTATTGTTTAGCGCACCTTGTTTATCTCTTCTGCGGAAAAAGAAATTCTGCGACACTGAATGGCAACGCTGCGCTGCTTCGTCGCACAGGAACAATGTTGCAGGCAAACAAGCAATCAAAGATGAAACTGGAGAATTCTGTCACCTCAAAAATGGTTCCCTTTACGATTTGGAGCTGAAATCGGTTACTGCTTTAAAATGAAAAAACAGATTTGTTTTTCTTCCTTTTGTGTTTTTATTGATTTTCTTGTTGAAAATGTATTTTTGTTGGGCTGTTTCGCTTTTCCTTGTTTGCTTGTGTGAGAAAACGATATGCCATTTCTTTCTTTTTTGGAAAAAAAGGAATGAAGTAAAAGAAACAAAAGAAGAAGAAGAATAAGGAGAAGGGGGAGGAGGAGGAGATGATGAAGAAAGAAAGTAAGAAAGAGAAATGTTTGGAATCAAAGAGAAAGAAACAAACACGCACACACACGCACACGTATATATACTTTTTTATTTATTTTTAAATATATATTTGGGTATCGCTACACATTCATGAGTATGTTTCAGTCAACTGGTTATAAACAACTAGAAAAATCGTCAGACTATGTTGCTTTTACAAAAGTCCGGTCCTAGGATGAATGAAATTTTGTAAAAGGGTATTAACTTTGGTCAAAATTGGACTGTTTTTCCTGTGATTGAATTTTATGGATTATCGATTTTCGATACTTACCGAAGACATTCCGATACAAAACCTATCTAAGGCACCCCTAGAGACATACAGTAGATTGGTGTGTAATTTAAAAACAACATCGGCCCAGTCATTTCAGAGTCTATAGGGAATGAACTCACATACACACATTCACAAACACACACACACACGCACACACATATATATGTGTATGTGTGCGTGTGTATGTGTGTGTGCGTGTGTGTGTGAATGTGTGTATAAAGTAAAGTCTTGGGTTATATCATTCAAACACTACTGTGTCTGAATATATGGTTAAGTGGCAGTTTTAGTCATTTAGAACTGTTTAAAGCTTCATCGTTCACTCATTTTTCGACCAAATTTCAGACAATTATTACAGTTTATAGGTTACCTCCTCGGCTATATTGTGAAAATATTTTTCAATTTTCGTTCAGTAAAACAAAAGTTATGATGAATTTACTTATATTCAAAATCGTAAAAAGGAGGTAAGTGACGTTTTTTATGACTGATTTCCATAGCAACCACGTCGCTTCGGCAAATAGTGTTGCTACCAATTCACCGCTCTCGCGAAAAGAAAAGTAACGAGTGAAACAGCAGAATGAAAGAATGAAAGGGAGATAATTTGGGGATTTTATTGAAAGAAGACAGTGCCATATAGTATTATTACAGAGTCATGTTATGCTTATGGGGACAAAAAATAAGATTGAAATTAAATAAAGATTAATTGGATTTACTGGAAGCCTGGAAATAGATTACAATAGGAAAATGCAAGCATGAAAGGTAATATGGTTAAGCTTAAACATGGAAAAGTAAAGGACTGGTTGTTAAAACTGGAAAAGAAAATGACAAAATATTCTAGTAAAAAATATAATAAATTTATAACTTAAAATATTGCAGCATTAAGATTTTTTAATTCAATTTACAACATTATATAATCAATTCTTAATGCTGCAATATTTATTATATTTTTTACTAGACTATCTTGTCCTTTTCTTTTCCAGTTTTAACAACTACTTTTCATGCTTGCATTTTTTATTGCAATTGCATATGATTTTAAAGATTGAAGAACTTCCAAGACTCTCTCTCTCTCTCTCTATATATATATATATATATATATATATATATATATATATATATATATATATATATATATATATAAAGAGAGAGAAAGAATAATATATATAAATTATTATTATTATTATTATTATTATTATTATTATTATTATTATTATTATTTTAAAACATTTATTTACGTACATGCTTGCTTCGAGGTATCTACCTCTCATCAGCGGAGCTTGACTGTGCCTAGCAATCGAACCCCAGACCATGTATATCACATAACCGTTACGCCATGAACTCCTAGTAAATATTAATCTTTATTTTTATTGTTTATAAACCTAGATTTCTTGTTGAAATTTTCACGATGAATACGGTAAAATAGGTTATTCGTCCCGAGGGGCGTTGTACCATATTTTATTTGGACGTATATAATACTTTTATTTTATTTTATTTTATGAAAACAGTAATCTACGTACATGCATGTTTTGAGGTATCTACCTCTCTTCAGCGTAGCTTGATTGTCTTACACAACTGGATATCGTCGATTTTTACCCCTCAATCACTAAGGAAATTCTAGAAAAATCATTGATCTTCGCATCAAAATATAGAAAGATAAGCGAGCTCGATAAGGAAACTATCATGCAAGCAAGGCAGACCTGTTAATCTTTTGACGATAAAGCATGGATCAAAAAATCAAACCCTGAAGACCCCTTTGACGTCGCGATGGGGTAGTATGACAGTGCGATATCTGCGATCTGGTTGGACTTTTCCTACTGGATACCATGAAAAATAAATTCCCAGATAACTTTTTGGGGTTATATAGGGATGATAGACTTTGCCTATCGCGTGACTACAATGGATGTGAACTAGACAGGCTTAGGAAAGACCCAACTGAATTTTTTTAAGGAACTAGGCTTTAAAATAATAATACAGACAAATTTAGATAGAGTAGATTTTTTAGATGCCATTCTAGATCTCGAGAAGAAAATACATAAACCCTTCCACAAACTAAATGAAAAACTTATGCACATAAATAAGGGTTCATGCCACCCACCCAGTGTTTTAAAATATGGTAGCAAATATTAGCCAAAGAATTTCACGACTTTCTTCGAACGCTGAAGTGTTCGAGCAAGCAGCACCATATTATAATGAAGCACTGCACCAAAGTGGGTTCAAAGAAAACATAAAATTTCAACACACCCAGGATAATAGAGAAAATAAAAAACGAAAGAGGAAACGGAAGATAATCTGGTTCTTACCGCCATTCTCATTGAATACAAAAACTAGAGTAGGGCATTTTTTTTCTTAGTCTTCTAGTCAAACATTTTCCAGAAAAACACAAACTGCATAAAATTTTTAATAGAAACACTGTGAAAGTTAGTTACTCAACAGCTCCATCAATTAAGTCGATCATATCCAAGAAACCAAAAAAGATTGATAACGCAGGCTGCTCTTGCAGGACCAAAAATAGCTGTCCATTGGAGGGTAATTGTAAAGCTGAATCCCTTGTTTAAGTGCGAATATATATGTGTGTGTGTGTGTGTGTGTGTGTGTGTGTGTGTGTGTGTGTGTGTGTGTGTGTGTGTGTGTGTGTGTGTGTGTGTGTGTGTGTGTGTAATAGAAAATTGTCTTTATTTTAAGTGCAGGATTATTAATAAATCTACATTTACATTGCAGGAAGTAATAAACGTCAACTAAAAAACGATATGGAAACATTTTTGTATTTTCTGATGTAATTTTTTACACTTCGGTTTACCTTACTTATGAAAAGTAAGGCCAAGAAAATTATACAAAATTGCGTCAGAAGATATAAAATATGAAAAATACAACAAAACAGTCACAGAGAAATAAACATCTTAAGTGGACGTTGAAAAGTTATATCTCAGTTTTTCATGCACTTATTCACCCGTTGTTCACACACGTATTTTTAAAAAATTGTCGGTTTACTAGAAATAAGTTAGCTTTTGCGAATAAGCGTCAGTTATGAAAAATAAACACAGCATTTTATTGTTTCAAGCGTTACTGCTGATGAATAAAAGTATATTTAGATAATTGTTGACATTAGTTTAATCATTTTAAGAATGTGAACTCACAGTAGATTCCTGGTGAAGGGAGAAATAACTTGCAATAGCTCTAACTAAACTAAAACACAAATCACCTATTTCACAGTCGATATTTGTAATCAATGTAACACCGGAATTTTACATCAATTCAAAGAATCGGCATCTTTCAACTTCAAGCCTTCATTTCTATCACTAAACAGTTCAGTTTGCCTCCCTCTTTTACGACATGGGCTTCCTTTCGGGAAGACTGACGGCACGAGACACATCTTAACTGGAGAAATGAAAGACAAAAGAAACATGGAGAATTTCCGGATGCACCCGAGGCATCATTATATATATATATATATATATATATATATATATATATATATATATATATATATATACTACACGCTCTTTCTGTTTCGCTATACTTTATGCTAGTTCCTTTGTCCATTTCCTTCTTATCAATGCCCTGCATGACTTTCGTTTTAAAGTCTTTGCAACACCAACACCCACTGTGGACTACCGTATCTTCCTACGTTGGCTAAAGCTCTAAAGGCCGCAGGATTTCCTTCAGGCATTTGTTTCGGGGCATCAAAAGAAACATTCTTTTATTCATCTAGCATATTCAATCAATAAAACCCTAACCTTTAACCTAGTAAAACAATATTTGGCGTAATGGTTAAATGAACTACTCAAGCAAACCATTCTTTATGTTATTATGGTCTTCATTTTCGCAGCCAGATCATGTGTAATTAATGACCCAATTATTCCAGCAGCTGATACGAATGTGTTTAGCATGACACCATACAAAATATCACTAAAAAATAGGCATTTTTAAGTATAAACAAAGCATATCTTGAAAATGATTTGGTACCTGTTCACTTGCTTCCCCATGAAGTTAGACCCAAAGTCGGTTTTTATATGGACAAAAATATATCTCTCCCATATGGGCTACTCTGAATAGGGATGTAAAAATTCGATTTGTTTACGTCTAGAAGGATCTTTATTTCAGTAAACGAGGACAGAAAAACATTAAATATAGCTTCTAAACAGATACAACAGTTTGATTTTATCTAAAATCTCAATCGATTATAATCGTTAAGTATGTTTATTATTTAAAGTCGCAAAGTGTTTTTCCCTAATTGAAAATTTTTTTACAAATATATGTGTGCATGAAAAAAGAATAAAGAAAAACAGTTAAACACATGAAGTAATCATCAGAATGATATTTATCGGTTTCATTCGGTCAACTAACATTTTAAATTCATTGATAACGGTAAAAATAGAAAAAGATGATGCAAAACGCGATTTTTTTGGCACGTTCGTAATTAGTTGAAAATATTATACGCCGTTATTATGAGACAAAGACGTAAATTGGGCAAAAACGAAAAAAGAAAAGGGAGAAAAGGAAAAAGAATATGGATGATGTGTTGTAAAAAATAGGTGGCATTTTAATCGCTATCGGAGTGTCTTATGCAGTGGTGAGGTATATTGTATTATTTGAATGCGATTTTTGCCAAGTGTTTGCCGAAGAAGATCGGAGCCTAAGGTTTATGTTAGATGCTGATGGGAGAAGGATTACAGCACTTTCGATGTACTTGCGTCGTATATATGTTTAATGAAAAAATAGTTTTAAAATACATCTTAAGATAAAGTACTGCTGGTACATCTGGTGGAGCTTTACTTAAATCATCCTCCCTTACCTTGAAAGAGTGCAAAATTGAAATTGCAATCTACTTAAATATTATCTATTCTCTTCTATTCAACACCTTTCTCACTAAAAAGACGTTACTCATCTTTCTGTAGTCTATCGTTATTTGCATGAAGGTTTTCGACTGAGCTTCAATCTTTGGTTCCTCCTTGTAAGATATTCACAGCAAGAACTCATCTCTCTACCACAACTGCAAAGAACTTTATTTTTATCCATTGTGTGTCTAGCATAAAACAGAATTTCTGTGAACATAGTTTCTCTGCAAGAAATTTCCATCTGTGGAACACGTTACCATGGAACTACTTCCCCACAGATTAAAACATGCATATCATAAAATCTAATATCCACAAATAGTTGCCACAGATCTTCTTCAAAAGAATTCAAATTATTTTCGTTTGGCTTATCATTTTTAATTCTTTAGTTGTGTGGATTTCTTTGGTTGCTTTAATCACTTAATTAGTTGGCATAAACTATTAAGTTATCTTTATTATTATACTTAACATGACGAAATAATTTTTCCTGTTTCTGAAAAGACATTATAGGGAAAAAAACACTGCGGCCACATATTAATCCCAAATAGCCACGCTACTTGCTAATACGTGATGTGTGTTTTGTGGTTATTTTCAACTGATTTGATTCAATATACTAAATTCTTACAATAATTCCGATGAGAATCAATCTTTCAAACAAGTCACACTTACGGGTGGAAGCAAAATACTTCCTAACTCATTGTTATGGCAACCTCCTACCCCAGTTTACACTGTTACCAAATATTTCATCGGGTTCAATTATTACACGCGTCCGTGATTATTTGATTTTATCATTTCGTTTTATTAACAGTCATCTAATACTCATTCAGTTTCTCCATTTGTGTTCATACGTCACGCCAATATAACAGTCGATTCCCTGCATTGCTATAGCCTTCTTATACTTCTCCATATCTATATTTTAATTTGTTTAGCGTGGAGGGGAGATTTCCTTTACAGAATCTGTTCTATCCTTGTGTCATATTTCCATCGGGCAACGCCCATACACGGATCCTGCTAATATTTGGATATAAATTGCGTCCAAATGTATTATGCGCGTGATAATAAAGTAGATTGGTGTTTTTTTTGTTTTTTTTTTTTTAAATGCCAACTTATTTTAGTATAGAAATATATATGCTGTTATAACAAATACTTAATCAAAATACTTGGGCTCTAACTTCAGTGGTAAGCACTAAATACTATCTGAACTTTCACTTATTTTGGCATAATGGTTAAAGTGTTTACTAATGGGCCACGTGATGAAGTTTCAATTCTCGGTTGAGTCATACTAAAGACTTATTTTGAAAAATGCCCATCTTTAAATTCAACGCATTATAAAAGGAGGATCAAGTGAAAATAGAGTAATCCTGATAATAGAACGTCGTCATCCTTCTGTTCGGTGAAGCAGCTTTCGATCTCCCTTCACAATATTCGGACACTCAGCTTTTATTCTTATTTTGGTTGTTATTTTGATAACATTTCGGTTGACGTAATTCACGACCTTCTTTACGCGCAGGTTTTCGAACTTTTCAAAGGGCGTTGAGTATCAATAAGGGACATTTTTTTAGAAGTTGAAGTGAAGGTGATACTAATAATAAGAATAAAATTACTTCACATTTCTATCCGTTCATGAGTGACGGAACGAGAATAATCCATCCCTATGATTTACATACATAATTCAGTTCGAAAATTCGCATAGATTGCATCGGTTGCATCGGCTGACACGCTGTGAAAATAATAACCAGATCAAAATAGTAATCTGAATGGTGCAAATAATTCAATGTAGCGACGAGTTGCTTTACATGCAGTAGCTTCTCGACACTCTCAAGGGGACGTCCATCCAAGATGTTACCTATGGCGCCAAATCCTCTTGCACCAGCCTTGAACATCGCCTCCCTTATATTATACAGCATGTGAAGGGAGGTTATTTCTTTTTGTTGTGTAAATGTCAATTGTGAGGGTAGTTGAGTGTTATGTTGATGGGGACTGTAGTTAGAGGATGGCAGCAAGGGTGACGGCTGGGGTGGCTCCCTAGGTGCAGACATGAGAAGAGACATATCTGGCCGCTGTGATCTTTAGCAGAATTCTTCCCGAAAGATGAACAGATAAACACTTGACTATCAAACTGACAAGATGTTTTCTAGGAAAGACTTACAAAGGAGGAGAACGACGGGGTGGTAGAAAGATTTGAAGAGCGGGCAAGCAGAAGGAAAGAAGGAGGAGGTAGTGGTATGCGGAGGAGAGAAGAGAACTCGAAGAGAGACGATAAAAGTGTCAAGGGGGCGGGGTATAAAAAAGAAAAATAAGAATGAATGGTTGGATCGTGGGAGAAAGAAATCTATAGAGTATGGCCGGTGGTAGAAATCTCAAAAGAAACGGAAAGAGAGAAGTACTAGAGGTGGTATGCTAAGAGGAAGAGATTATGTGGAAGAATAAGCAGGTTATGGTGAGAAGAAGAAGAAAAAGAAGAAGAAGAACGGAAGAATATTAATACGACGGTAGTAGTAGTAGTAGTAGTAGTAGTAGTAGTAGTAGTAAAATAGAAGCAGAAAATGAAAGAAAAGGAAGAAGAAACTTATGAAAGAAGAATGGTTGTTGGTTGGTTGGTTGTTTTACGGCATATCAACCCTTTTCAGGTTATTTAATGCTGAATCCAAAGATTTTGAAGAAATTTTTTTAATAGAATATATTTGTTGTTTTCAAGTCAATTTCTTTTTAACCCATAGTTGGGACACTAACAGGTACTACCACTCCGGGTCAGAGTGTACCTGGGAGCAATGGCAATTAAAGGGTGGCTCCACACTCCCCAAAGCCCGCGAGATGGGACCTCACCACTGCATATAGTTTAAGGTCATATCCAGGACCGAAAGAAGAATGAGAATAAAAAAAGACAAAAAATGACATCAAAAAGCACATCAAGCGATTGAAAAAAAAAGCAAAGGAGAAAAGCTATTTAAAAGAGTTTAAAAATAAATATCAATTATTTAAATTGAGAATTATAAGAAATAACTTTTGCGACGAAACTTGAAAAGAAAAACATGTTAAGGAAAAACAATAAGAATAACTAAAAATAAATTTAAAAATGAAATAAGAAAAGGAAAAGAAGTCGAGCAGAACATAAGAAAGAAATGGAAATGATGAGGAGAGAAAGAAAGCTGAGAAATCCAAATGATAATTAAAAAAGAAAATTAAGATAGCAAATAAATTAAAATTAAGAAATAGTAAAAATAGAATGAAAATTACGAAGATGTTTGACGAAAATAGGAAATAGAAAAACAACGAAGTGATTGGTGGAAACGAAACAGAGAAGAAAAAAAGGAAATGAGAGAAAATTAAAAAGAAAAGAATAAAATATTCGGAGATCTTCAATCGCACTTTGCAATATATTAAAAGTCTGTCCTCATGTAAGACCGGGGGTTTATTGTCGCCTGACGATGTCTATTTAGACGGAACTGTAGATTTATTGTAGATTTATATATATATATATATATATATATATATATATATATATATATATATATATATATATATATATATATATATATATAACGAAAGAAAAAACCGAAATGAATAGTAGACGCAATTAAGAAAATAAAAAGACGCAAATTACAAAAACGAGTCCAAGAAGATAAACAATGCTATATATGAGTAAAATAAATAATAACGTAACAACAAAATAATAGTGAGACGAAAGAGGCGAAAGTTTTTAGAAATGATTCTGGAAATCGAAATTATGAAAGTGGAACGAGAATAAGCTGAATCGAACGAAGAAAAAGACGAGGACGAATAATACACACCGAGAAGAAATCTGAAATAATGATAGAAAGGCATTTGAGTTATTATATGACTTTATAAAATATATCGTCGTTATGAAAGAAAACTAAAAAAAAAATGATTTTGTTTTTTTTGGAGAAGAGGGCGAGAGAGAAAATCTATTTATCTATATCTTCTATTAATTCGGTTTTCAAGCGTGTGTATTGATATTCATATTAAAATCCCTTTCTCTATTTATTTAAAAAGAAAATGCAATTTTGTTATGTATGGGGTATGGAATTACATTCACTAGCAAAAGATCTAGCTAATTTGCATATTCTTTTAAACATTCATTTTAATTAATTCTCTATTGGTTTCTTCGGTTTTCTAATGGAATGGTCATCTTTAGTTAACTATTACGTGTAATTATATTCATGCAGATGTTCTACATGATTTATACTTGCATAATATTTGCGTAAAAAGTTTATAGTAAACACAAAATTGTTTCCATATATATTTATGTATACGTATATATTTTTGTGTAAAAAATTTTGCCTACCAAACTCCACCTCCTAGAGTTTTTGGTCTACAGACATAAAACTTCATATATAAGGTATTTGAATCCATGCGAAACTTTATATTTGGGTCTTAGCACGGAAAAATCTGTACAAACGTGTGAAAATTAAAAAAAAATGAAATGGGCGCTTTTTCGCCGACGTTTTCGAAAGCCATCCTCTCTTTTCGATTGTCTAGCCTTAATTTAACCCTACATCACTTCCGGTTTGGCGGGGGTTTTTTTTCATGTTCTTTTCGTCCTTCGCGGTACGGGTCCGAGCCTGCCTGTCTACAACCACTTTTTTTTGCTCAAACACCCGAGCAACACCAGGCACCCAGGCTAGTATATCTATAAAAGTGAACGTGTCTGTCTGTGTGTCTTTCTATGTGCATTTACCTACACAATAACTCTGTCAATTTTTAGTCTTCAGACTCGAAATTTGATATACAAGGTATTGAGATGTGGGAAAATCTTTGTAATTGGTTTTTGGCCAGAAATTTGGCTGTTAAGGGGTAAAAGTTCAACGATTTGACCTTTGAGAACTCTACCAAATTCCTCCGTCAATTTAGTGTCTAAACACTTGAGATTTTAGATATAGGTTCCTTGGGCATGAATCTAACTTAATAACTTGATATGAGCCTAAAACAATAAATCTTAATGGGTCATAATAGGGGTCAAGTTTAATCAAATGTGAGCTCTGCGGTCTCTACCAAATTACTCAGACAATTTCTGGTCTAAACTTTTGAAATGTTACATAAAGGGTATTCAGAGATAGGGCAAGCCTTTTAATTGGCTCGAAAATTTGAGCTACCAATATAAAAATGTATGTATTATGTTTGCATGTCTGTCTAAAACTTTCGACGGAGGCGACGGATTTTCACCAGGTCAGTATTGTTTTTAAGCTCGGCTCTTGAGACGGCAAATAATGAAAAATTGGCAAAAAGCATTAATTTCTTCACCCTTAACTGGGAACTTTTCTCCAAGGAGGGGTTGCTTTTTTCGCCGATATTTTAGAAATACATCCTCTCTTTTCGATTGTCTAGCCTTAATTTAACCCTACATTATTTTCGGTTTGGCGGTGGTCGTAACATCAAAGACGTCACGTTTTTTTCACGTTCTTTTCCTCCTCGCGGTACGGGTTCGAGCCTGACTTCCTACTACCACTTTTTTGTCTCAACACACACATCCAAACACCCGGGAAACGCTGGGAACCCATGCTAGTATATCTATAAAAGTGAACGTGTCTGTCTGTGTGTCTGTCTGTGTACATTTCCCTACACAATAACTCTGTCAATTTTAAGTCTACATACTCGAAATTTGATATTCAGAGTATTGAGATCTAGGAAAATCTTTGTACTCTGTTTTGCGGCCAGAAATTGAGCAGTTAATGGGTCAAAGTTCGGCGATTTATCCTTTGAGAACTCTACCAAACTTCTCCGACAATTTTGGGTCTAAACATTTGAAATTTTAGATATAGGTTCCTTGGACATGGATCAAACTTTATAATTTGATTTGAGCCAAAAAATATAAATGTTAAGGGGACATAATAAGGGTCAAAGTTGAAAAAAATTGACCTCTGCGGTCTCTATCAAATTACTCAGACAATTTCTGGTCTAAACATTTGAAATTTTACATAAAGTGTATTCAGAGATAGGACAAGCTTTTTAATTGGTTTGGGTCGAAAATTTGAGCTACGAATAAAAAAATGCATGTGTGTATGTTTGCATGTATGCCTTAAACTTTCGACAGATGCAACGGATTTCACCAGGTCAGTATTGTTTTTAAGCTCGACCCTTCAGGCGACAAATACCGAAAAATTGGCTTAAGAAATTAATTTTTTCACATCTAACTGGGCACTTTTCTACAGGGAGGGGTCGCTTTTTTCGCCGATATTTTCAAAAGTAATCCCCTCTTTTCGATTGTTTTATTTTTAACCTGCGTCACTTCGAGTTTGACGGTGGTCGTAACAGCAAAGACGTCACGTTTTACCCTGTTATTTTCCTCCTTGCCGGTACGGGTTCAAGCCTGCTTCGTACTACCACTTTTTTTTTTTTTACTCAGCACACACCTCGCCCGGCAACGCTTGGCACCCATGCTAGTACGAAATAAATAAACATATATAAGAAATAAACACATAGATAGATAGATAGATAGATAGATAGATAGATAGACAAACAGACAGACAGAAAGACAGACAGAAAGAGAAAATAATAAAAAAAAGAAAGATTGAAAAAAATCAGACAGGAGAGAATAAAAAAGGTAAATAAATAACGTAAATGTAGAGATATTGCTGAGAAATGTCTCTAAGAAAGACTTGGACACGGATATAGTTTAAGAAAGGTATTTGTATTTAATACAATACAGTCTATATAGAGAATGAGAGCTGTAGTACTAAATTCTTATATGGCGTACTACGAGTGACGGTATTTACTTTTCTCCCACATCGAGCAGATGTGATATAAGGTCAGAAAGCGGGATTAATAAACCACCCCGAAATTAGTAGTATTCTGGTCCCGCAAAGAATAAGTTTGAGTAGCCCCGTCGACATTCTCCCGTGAATGTGCCGTAGACAACAAGCAATAAAGTTGTTCCTGCAGAAGACCAGGAGAAAAGGCATAGAAAGATGGATCTCCTAGGGATACCATGAGTATCTGCCACAGTCCGACAGCTAGAAGGCCACTGAAATGGTCCAGATATTGTCGGAGTGATTGTCGAGGTCAGAACTTCGACAGGCGTACTACTAAGATTGGTACGTCCCAGTATATAATAGCGTTATATTGTGTCTGGGTAAGTTGCCCCCAACATATACATGGATGTATACATATATAAAGGGAAAGGGGTTCAAAAAAGGGAAAGGAGAAATTGATAAAAAGGAAAGAGAAATTAAAGAAGTACATAAATAAAAATAGACGGACAACAATATAGATCTAAAAAAAAGAAAGAAAGCTGAGAACGAACAGAGGATAAACAATACGGACATAATAAAGGAATAGTGAAGAAGAGGTAGAAATAGATAGATAGATAGATAGATAATGAGAAAGTTTTCATCATTTTCATACTATTTTACGCTTTATTAGCGATAAAAAAAAGTGGAAATTATAAAAAAAAGTTAACAAATACAAAATAGGCAAAAAATCAAGGAGAAAAGAAACAAAGAGCGAAATTATTATTTTAAAAAGTGGAATTTAAAAAATGTGCGAAAAATTAAACAAAAGATTGAAAACGACGTGAAACCCCCAAAAAACGGAGACGATATTAAAACAAAAAAAAAGCAGACGATAAAAAAAATCAGAAAATGGCGAATATATAAGGAAATCAAAAGACAAGTGCAAGAACACAAACATTGATGAAGATGACGGTGAAAAGTGAATAACGTAACACTGAACAATAATAAGGCGAGGAAAATGGAAAGGCGAAGAAGATATTTCTTACAAATGTAAATAAGGCGAGTGGACATGTGTGAAAAAAAGGGCAGCCGCTAACCTGTAACGACGCCATGGACAATAAATGCTACAACATTCTTAAATGACAGGAATGATTATGTCAACAAAGAGTTGCACCGCCTTGAACTTTTCTAACTTGGAACGGCGGCCATCTTAAAAAGGATTGTTTACAAAAAGTGAAACACGTTTGAGATTTTTTTTCCGATTTTCTTTTCTTAGTTTATGTTTTTGCTACTGTTTTCTTTGTTCACTTTGATGCGAAGTACATCTATACGCATACACAGGAGCAACCCCTTCTATCCCCACTCTCTCAATTCTCTTTTTCTGTTTATATATATATATATATATATATATATATATATATATATATATATATATATATATATATATATTTAAACACACATACACACGCACATATGTGTGTGTGATTTTTGTTTGCAATATTCGAATTCAATTATTTATACGAAAGTGCAAAACCTCAACATGAAATATCTCCAGAAAAAAACTCGAATAAACCTAGAACAACATCTTCCAACGTAGACCCCTACTACCAGGTCTGCTTCTCCAACATCAGGGGTCTACGTTCCAACCTTCCAGAGGGTGAAACCCAATTACAGGAGACGAAACCGAACATATTATTTCTAAGCGAAACTGGAATAGGGCCGACCACTTCCCTAGATGAGTTCATAATTAACGGATACTCCAACTTAACAGCTAAATCTGACCCCCAAGATCGCCATGGGCATGGAATATGTGCCTACAGTAAAGATGGCTTCCCGTGTGGCAGGGATATCTCTAGAGAAGATCCTAATTTACCCTATATGTGCTTCCGGGTTGCACTTGCTAACACCACTGCATTTATATTTGCCCTCTATCGGCCCCACAACAGCGGAGTTACCATCCTTAAGAGCATATCTGAGAAAATAGACCACATCCTGTCTGCACATCCCTCGGCTAACATCCACATCTGTGGTGACTTCAACGTCCATAACGTGGAATGGCTGACCCATTCAAATAGGACAGACGATGAGGGGAGGTTTTGTCATGATTTTGCCATTGCTTATGACCTCACTCAGATTGTTCGCGAACCCACCCGTGTGCCCGATTCACCCGGTCAATATGCAAGCCTCCTAGACCTTTTTCTCTCAACTTCCCCATAGCTATGTTCATGTTCCGTTCATTCTCCTCTAGGATCCTCCGACCACTCCGTCGTATCAGTTAAGATAAAAACGAAATGTAATAAGTCCCCAGACGTACCCCTCCACCGTACTGCATACCAATACTCTATGGCTGACTGGGATAGCTTCCGTACATTCATATCTGATTTACCTCTGCACTCCATGTTTAAAAAGGAAGTGCCCTCTATAGTATCAGATCTGACCGAATGATTTATTGTAGGCATAGACCAATTCATACCATCTAAAAAATTCCAACAAAAACCTAACAGCCAGCCATGGTTCTCCCCAGAATGTGCTGCTGCTATCGCCCACAGAAATCATTTTTCCATAGCTACCAACGTAATAGATGCACGGAGACTAAAGCTGCTTTCAGGACTGCCAGCAACCACTGTAAAAGAGTAATAAAAAATGCAAGAGAGCTATATGCCCAGTCTGTTAAATCCAAGGTAGCTGATAAGCGGCTTGGTTCCCACCAGTTTTGGCAAATAACTGAAATGAAGTGTGCGTTCTATCCCAACCATTATCAATGGACCAGAGGTCATCTCGTCAGCATCAGACAAAGCCAAACTATTCGCAAAGAACTTTGAAGCTAATTCTACCCTATGCAACGAAGGCTATCAACTCCCCATATTTCCTCCTATAACACAGAACACGCTAGGTAACAAACAAATATCCGTGCATGAGGTCGCCAAGCTAATCAAGAACCTTGATTCCAGTAAAGCAACTGGCCCTGACGGCATCCCAATTATAGTGTTAAAAAAGCTTCAACCAGAACTTGCTCCCATACTTACAAAACTGTTCAAACGCTGCCTTAAGGAGAAGTGCTTTCCGACTCCCTGGAAGACCTCATCAGTTTGCCCTGTATTTAAGAATTCAGGTGATAAGTCATCTCCCTCTCAGTACAGACGAATAAGTCTCCTGTGTATTATGAGTAAGTTGCTGGAATCCATATTAAATAGAGAAATAGTCAATCACCTCAGCAGAAACAACCTTCTTAGTGACACACAATATTGTTTCCGCTCTGCAAGATCTACCGCAGATGTACTGACGGTTATATCCCACAGGATTAGTGAATCTCTTGACAAAGGCTTCCTTTCTAGGGCAATTGCTCTTGACATATCAAAGGCCTTCGACAAGCTATGGCATAAGGGCCTACTTCACAAGATTTCCAGCTACGATATAACTGGAAACGTTTTCTCAATCATGAAATCATTTCTCTCCAATAAGCTCATAAGAGTAGTGGTCGAGTGACAAAAATCAGAGGCCTGCAGTATTAATGCTGGAGTCCCTCAGGGGTCAATCCTGGGCCCAACTCTCTTCCTGATCTACATCAATTACCTCCCTAAACACATACTTAAATCATTCGTTGACATCTATGCTGATGACACGACCATCTACGGCAACACATCAAAGGCTGTAAATGACAAAGTTCTCTGATTCTCTCTCCTCTGATCTCGAGCGCGTGGTTCAGTGGGGGAAGATGTGGCTAGTTACCTTTAATGCATCCAAAACCAAACTCCTATCCTTACATCATCAACGCTCTGATCCCCATCTGGCATCAATTGTGATGGATGACTCTCGTCTGGGTGAGGTCCCGTGTTTTGACAAGCTTCTAGGTTCGACCTTTACTCCTGATCTGAAATGGAACACGTACATCAAGTCTGTTGCCAAGGTCGCTGGAAAGATGGTGGGATCCTTCTACCGCTCCAGAAGATATCTCACTACTGATGCAATTCTCTATCTATATAAAAGCCAAGTACGTCCAAGGATGGAATACTGCTGCCATATTTGGGCAGGAGCTGCTAAAAACAGCCTATCCTGCCTTGACAGAGTACAAAATAGACTTCGTGGCTTAGTGAGGGATACCCTTTTCTCTACCCTGCAAACTTTCTCCCACAGAAGAGACGTTGCGAGCCTATCCTTGTTTTATCGTTATTTCCATGGCAGGTGCTCATCTGAACTCCAATCTCGTTTCCCCCCACCTCGCCAATTTTCCACGAAAAACACCCGTCTAGCTGAATCCACTGTGACAATTTTCCCCTACTCTTTATCTGTGCCTAAATCAAAACGTGGATTCCATGAACAAAGCTTCTTTCTTAGAACTGCACGCCTGTGGAACTCTGTACCGTCTGCCTGCTTCCCACCTGACTACAACTTGGATGTCTTCAAGTCCAACGTAAACAAATTCCTAATGAACCACCCTCTTAAGTAAACATTTCATCAAATCTCCACACTAACGTAATGTACTTGCAATAACCCTTATCCCTGAGTGGCTTCCGGCCCTAGATAAGTGGTGACCACTGTGTATATAAAAAAACATACAGTGGCTGGTTATAAATAACTTATTAGGATAGTGATATACTTGGATTAGAAATTTGCTGGCTCTAACTTATCCATTTGAAACAATCTTTTTATTGGGCATTTTAGAATATTCCAATTTCATAATAAGTACAATTTAGTACAATAACTGTTGGTGCGATTTGAAATATTCTATTTTTATTTTAAGGGAGGTTTATGATAACAGTCGAAGCACATTAGCGTTTTAATTTATAGATATAAAAAATTAAATATCATAAAGTATCTATTAATTTATGATAGTTGTTATAAATAGCGACTATAGGGATTAGAGATGTACGTTATATTTAGCCTGTAGTGGAGATGTGGAGAGGATATGTATACTATATCTGGAGATAAAGGGGTTGTTATAGTGTGGGAGATAAATAGTTAATTTGCCACACCTACAAACATTACTAACTCTTCTTAATTTAGTTAATTTAATTAATAACACAAACACAATACATTAGGATATAAAAAGATTAAGAATTCATACAGTCATTCATATTAAAGTTGAACATTCTACTATTAATAACATTAATTATTAAACTATTTGTAAAATATTTCACATGTCTTGCGTAATAATTAACAAATTTTTAGACGTGAAACAATACTTATTTTGAAATGTCCATGCGTATTACATGTAATCAGGTTCGTATGCAACATCTCAACAATACGGATGTTAATTTTATAGCCGTGAATTAAGAGCTACTAAAATCTAAACAGTAAAAGAAGATAATTGATTGGATCAAATTAAAAATGCTCGCGAAAACTAGAAGAACATCAAACAAAAACACCACGGAACCTACGAAATGCTATATGAATTTTCAAAAAACTTAACATTACTAAGAAGTCTCACTTTATTTTATAGCATGTGCCTGAATTTATATATATATATATATATATATATATATACATATATATATATATATATATATATATATAGTATGACTATAAAAAAATTAAGCAACACATAATTTTCCGCGTTTTATCCATGAAAAACATTTGCATGTGTAATTGTCATATATATTCTCATAATTTACTACCTGGCTCTAATAGTATATTGCCTTGTTCAAATAATACTGAAAATAAATACATAAAATATAATATATCACTTTATAATATTTTACGTGGATGCATGTATTAGTGTGTTTATATGTATATATACATATATACTTTATATGCTACATATATGCATGCATATGTATATAACTATCTCTGTTTGTATATATATATGCATAAATATATATATGTGTGTGTGTGTGTGTGCGTGTGTGTGTGTGTGTACAGAGATAGTAATATACGTACATATGCATATTATTGGCTACATATATGCATGTATGTTTCTGCTGTGACTTATTCCAGAGAAACAGTATCATTTCTTAATATCAGTATTAATTCCTCGTTGTTTGTTTTCTTTTTTATTTGACAATAAATTTTGTAAATGTTAATTTTCACATTTGAACTTACTTTCATATATATATATATATATATATATATATATATATAATTTTGGAAATATATACTTCGAGTGAAATATCGTCGAACGTATTAAGTGTTTTTTCTTGTCTTCTTACTATTTCCTATTGGTACAGACCATATGTCGCCCAATTTGAAACTTGTAGGTTTCTTATATTCGATTTGAATAATCCATGAGTCAGGATTGTACTTATCTGTCTGAAGTTATCCTCGTTGGTTAAGCTAATTGTTGAACCTGCAAAAGTTCAGGTTTACACCCAACTACAAGGTCAGCAATGTCTAACGGATACATACGAAATCGGAGAAAGTTTATACTCGAACTCACAAAGGGATGCTGGTTACATATGCGTAGAAACAAAATTATTCTCAATGCATGAGTGTGTGGTTCCATGCCCTGCGCCACCTCTTGACTGTCACGTGCATCATGGTATTCTTTTCCTGGATTTTCACTAAAATTCTATTAGCCTAATTGTGGCCCTATTTCCGCTAGATGCAAAACCTGTCCGGAATAGGTGATCTCGGCAAGAACCGATGATATAACTTAGGTACTACGATAGTGTCACCGACCTCACCAGACTGAGGAAGATTTGGACATTACTTGTGATCAGTTGCTAGAGCACTTCAGTTATTCTTTTCTTTCGCATTGATGTGGAAATGTTCTGTAAGCTGTAGCCATGGCGTAGTCTTCTGTGGTTTAGGGTTCAATCCTCAGTGAAATCGACACTCAAAAACAATTGCGATTTACTCGTTGCTGACATAATAAGAGCATGCTACCCCCGTGGATGAAATAATGGGTTCCAATCAAAATTCCGTGCATATTCTCGAGTCCAACAGAATAATTCCCGATTTCAACAAGATACGCTTGAAGAAACTCGGTGGTAACATCGATCGAACCCAAGATGAGAACAGTATTCCGAATAATCCAAATAATAGTAATACTTATCTCAAACATCCAGAAACATTTTTAATGTATTTATTCTATTTCATGTTTCCTGAGAATGTCAGACTCAGGAATTTGAACGTCAGACTTTCAAAAAGATCACAATCGATGATTGGAAAGATTTCTTACCGTTCTTTAATGAAAATGTGCTTTGTCTTAATCACATTAATTTTTATTGATTAATCTTGTGAATATTTCTATTACGAAACGAACTGTTTTGTTTTGCACTTCAGCAATGACATTTTTTATTGATTAATCTTCTGAATATTTCTATTACGAAACGAACTGTTTTGTTTTGCACTTCAGCAATGACATTTTTATTGATTAATCTTCTGAATATTTCTATTACGAAACGAACTGTTTTGTTTTGCACTTCAGCAATGACATTTTTATTGATTAATCTTGTGAATATTTCTATTACGAAACGAACTGTTTTGTTTTGCATTTCAGCAATGACATTTTTATTGATTAATCTTCTGAATATTTCTATTACGAAACGAACTGTTTTGTTTTGCATTTCAGCAATGACATTTTTATTGATTAATCTTCTGAATATTTCTATTACGAAACGAACTGTTTTGTTTTGCACTTCAGCAATGACATTTTTTATTGATTAATCTTCTGAATATTTCTATTACGAAACGAACTGTTTTGTTTTGCACTTCAGCAATGACATTTTTATTGATTAATCTTGTGAATATTTCTATTACGAAACGAACTGTTTTGTTTTGCACTTCAGCAATGACATTTTTATTGATTAATCTTCTGAATATTTCTATTACGAAACGAACTGTTTTGTTTTGCACTTCAGCAATGACATTTTTATTGATTAATCTTCTGAATATTTCTATTACGAAACGTACTGTTTTGTTTTGCATTTCAGCAATGACATTTTTATTGATTAATCTTCTGAATATTTCTATTACGAAACGAACTGTTTTGTTTTGCATTTCAGCAATGACATTTTTATTGATTAATCTTCTGAATATTTCTATTACGAAACGAACTGTTTTGTTTTGCATTTCAGCAATGACATTTTTTATTGATTAATCTTCTGAATATTTCTATTACGAAACGTACTGTTTTGTTTTGCATTTCAGCAATGACATTTTTATTGATTAATCTTCTGAATATTTCTATTACGAAACGAACTGTTTTGTTTTGCATTTCAGCAATGACATTTTTATTGATTAATCTTCTGAATATTTCTATTACGAAACGAACTGTTTTGTTTTGCATTTCAGCAATGACATTTTTATTGATTAATCTTCTGAATATTTCTATTACGAAACGAACTGTTTTGTTTTGCACTTCAGCAATGACATTTTTATTGATTAATCTTGTGAATATTTCTATTACGAAACGAACTGTTTTGTTTTGCACTTCAGCAATGACATTTTTTATTGATTAATCTTCTGAATATTTCTATTACGAAACGAACTGTTTTGTTTTGCATTTCAGCAATGACATTTTTTATTGATTAATCTTCTGAATATTTCTATTACGAAACGAACTGTTTTGTTTTGCACTTCAGCAATGACATTTTTATTGATTAATCTTGTGAATATTTCTATTACGAAACGAACTGTTTTGTTTTGCACTTCAGCAATGACATTTTTTATTGATTAATCTTCTGAATATTTCTATTACGAAACGAACTGTTTTGTTTTGCACTTCAGCAATGACATTTTTATTGATTAATCTTCTGAATATTTCTATTACGAAACGTACTGTTTTGTTTTGCATTTCAGCAATGACATTTTTATTGATTAATCTTCTGAATATTTCTATTACGAAACGAACTGTTTTGTTTTGCATTTCAGCAATGACATTTTTTATTGATTAATCTTCTGAATATTTCTATTACGAAACGAACTGTTTTGTTTTGCATTTCAGCAATGACATTTTTTATTGATTAATCTTCTGAATATTTCTATTACGAAACGTACTGTTTTGTTTTGCATTTCAGCAATGACATTTTTTATTGATTAATCTTCTGAATATTTCTATTACGAAACGTACTGTTTTGTTTTGCACTTCAGCAATGACATTTTTATTGATTAATCTTGTGAATATTTCTATTACGAAACGAACTGTTTTGTTTTGCACTTCAGCAATGACATTTTTTATTAATTAATCTTCTGAATATTTCTATTACGAAACGAACTGTTTTGTTTTGCACTTCAGCAATGACATTTTTATTGATTAATCTTCTGAATATTTCTATTACGAAACGTACTGTTTTGTTTTGCATTTCAGCAATGACATTTTTATTGATTAATCTTCTGAATATTTCTATTACGAAACGAACTGTTTTGTTTTGCATTTCAGCAATGACATTTTTTATTGATTAATCTTCTGAATATTTCTATTACGAAACGAACTGTTTTGTTTTGCATTTCAGCAATGACATTTTTTATTGATTAATCTTCTGAATATTTCTATTACGAAACGTACTGTTTTGTTTTGCATTTCAGCAATGACATTTTTATTGATTAATCTTCTGAATATTTCTATTACGAAACGAACTGTTTTGTTTTGCATTTCAGCAATGACATTTTTTATTGATTAATCTTCTGAATATTTCTATTACGAAACGAACTGTTTTGTTTTGCATTTCAGCAATGACATTTTTTATTGATTAATCTTCTGAATATTTCTATTACGAAACGTACTGTTTTGTTTTGCATTTCAGCAATGACATTTTTATTGATTAATCTTCTGAATATTTCTATTACGAAACGAACTGTTTTGTTTTGAATTTCAGCAATGACATTTTTTATTGATTAATCTTCTGAATATTTCTATTACGAAACGTACTGTTTTGTTTTGCATTTCAGCAATGACATTTTTTTATTGATTAATCTTCTGAATATTTCTATTACGAAACGAACTGTTTTGTTTTGCATTTCAGCAATGACATTTTTATTGATTAATCTTCTGAATATTTCTATTACGAAACGAACTGTTTTGTTTTGCACTTCAGCAATGACATTTTTATTGATTAATCTTGTGAATATTTCTATTACGAAACGAACTGTTTTGTTTTGCACTTCAGCAATGACATTTTTTATTGATTAATCTTCTGAATATTTCTATTACGAAACGTACTGTTTTGTTTTGCACTTCAGCAATGACATTTTTATTGATTAATCTTCTGAATATTTCTATTACGAAACGAACTGTTTTGTTTTGCACTTCAGCAATGACATTTTTTATTGATTAATCCTCTGAATATTTCTATTACGAAACGAACTGTTTTTTTTTGCATTTCAGCAATGACATTTTTATTGATTAATCTTGTGAATATTTCTATTACGAAACGAACTGTTTTGTTTTGCACTTCAGCAATGACATTTTTTATTGATTAATCTTCTGAATATTTCTATTACGAAACGAACTGTTTTGTTTTGCACTTCAGCAATGACATTTTTATTGATTAATCTTCTGAATATTTCTATTACGAAACGAACTGTTTTGTTTTGCACTTCAGCAATGACATTTTTATTGATTAATCTTGTGAATATTTCTATTACGAAACGAACTGTTTTGTTTTGCACTTCAGCAATGACATTTTTTATTGATTAATCTTGTGAATATTTCTATTACGAAACGAACTTTTTTGTTTTGCACTTCAGCAATGACATTTTTATTGATTAATCTTCTGAATATTTCTATTACGAAACGAACTGTTTTGTTTTGCACTTCAGCAATGACATTTTTTATTGATTAATCTTCTGAATATTTCTATTACGAAACGAACTGTTTTGTTTTGCATTTCAGCAATGACATTTTTATTGATTAATCTTCTGAATATTTCTATTACGAAACGAACTGTTTTGTTTTGCACTTCAGCAATGACATTTTTTATTGATTAATCTTGTGAATATTTCTATTACGAAACGAACTGTTTTGTTTTGCATTTCAGCAATGACATTTTTTATTGATTAATCTTCTGAATATTTCTATTACGAAACGAACTGTTTTGTTTTGCATTTCAGCAATGACATTTTTATTGATTAATCTTGTGAATATTTCTATTACGAAACGAACTGTTTTG
>NC_136516.1:53768676-53771176 GCF_053919585.1 Euprymna scolopes
CCCAAATTTACTTTAATTTTATTATTTGGAATATCCCAAATTTACTTTAATTTTATTATTTGGAATATCGCAAATTTACTTTAATTTTATTATTTGGAATATCCCAAATTTACTTTAATTTTATTATTTGGAATATCGCAAATATACTTTAATTTTATTATTTGGAATATCCCAAATTTACTTTAATTTTATTATTTGGAATATCCCTAAAAATTAACTTTTTAAATCTGTAAATGTTATATACAAATATTCTTAAATCAAGTATAAATAATCATTTCCAAACTAGTTAAATTGATTATTCAATTTTTTAACTTGAATAAATCATATTGTCACTTGTTAAAATAACAAATAACGTGTCAAAATAATATTGCATGATTTATTTCTTATTTTGCTTTTTATTATTTAAGTATTGTTAATGTTGTTATTACATAATACTTTATAATCCTCTCATTTACCACTTTTGTTTAATTATAATTTGAAATTTTAATATAAACTCATATTTAACATGTTTAAATATTGCAATTAGATTAATAGTTAGAATATTTCAAGCTCCACACTCTCAGCTCCATATGTTAATTTGATTGCTTAATATATGTTTACCTATAATTCCAAAATAAAATTATTAACGTCTAATTAATGTATGTATATATATATATATATATATATATATCACCCTTTTTCATGTTTAAATTTATTCCATAGATGTATCTGATTATAACTAATGTTTTCATATCTATTTATCTATTATCACACTTGGTTTAGTCATTTGGGTCAGCATGACAATCTGGCAGGAATTGTGAATGTCAACGTGAATAAAAGAATAAATTGTAAGCTGGTCATCATCATAAAATTTGAAATATAGACTTTTGTTTTTGCTATATATATATATATATATATATATATATATATAATTATTTTTTTACTATAATAATTAAATACCTACAGACACCAGTGTTTCATCCTTTCGGGATTCTTCAGTGCAGGGTGTCACGATTACTACCAGTCGAACGATTCGAACCCCGCGACACGAGACATCTCTGGCTCGATTAGCGGAGGCCGTATCCATTCGGCTACCATTAACCGCGTTGAATTTTAAACATTTTAATTTAAATGTTCATTACGTCAGACAGACAGTGATCAAATCGTTATACGATGATCTACGCATAAGAGCTAAATTGACCGACTTTTAATTCAACTGAAAGTGCTCAACGATAAGAAACGAATTTCTTAAAGGGGCTGTCATAATTATTTTTTTACTATAATAATTAAATACCTATATATATATATATATATATATATATATATATATATATATATATACACGAATATATATATATATATATATATATATATATATACGCGAATTATAATTAGCGTATTGAGCGATGCTATTTGTGTAAACAAATCGAGCTTAGGTATTTCAGACGATGTCAAAACATGGTTAATTCACTTCCTGTCGTTTAGCGTAATGGTTAGAAGCATTGACTGCTGTACGGGCAGTCGGGTTTCGATCCTGGTTTGAGGCAGTTCCTGTCTAGCCGCACTGATGAGCTGTGATACAGCGAAACAATACCGTACGTGGATGACTATATATATATATATATATATAGAGAGAGAGAGAGAGACAGACAGACAGACAGAGAAAGAAAAGGCAAGAGGGGGGAAGAGAGGGAGACAGAGAGAGAAATAGAGTCAGAAAGTGATAGCTATGTAAGGTATTATCTCATAAAATAATGAACTGATTCTTATCGATTTGGGAATATACAGGGTGGAACGATAAAGTTGTCGCCCTAAAGCAAATATTACTACAGCTTTATTGTACACTTCTTATTGAAAAAATCAATTCAGGAAACTTAATTAAAGTAGATCTGACATCTATTCAATGTAGTCGTCTCCAGCCTTAATCATCGCCTCGATACTGGTCCGGAACCTGGAGCATGCTTTTTCCATAACAAATACTCATCCGATGGTAGCGATCAGGATGGTTTTGGTGTTGTGAGAGATCATGTTGGTGACGTTCTCGACGTATGACCAAACGAAGTAGTCCAGCGGGTTCAGGTTAGAGGAGGAGGAGGAGGAGGAGGAAGGGTCAGTGAGAGAACGATACAAAATCGTAGCACTCCTTCCAAAGCCAAACCTGGGAGTCTTTGGACTTGTGCGCCGGCGGCAAGTCCTGTTGCCACACCCAGGATCTGCTCATGGTCACCTAACTGCACAAGGGGATCATCAGCCTCTTCAGTACATCCCGGTGCACTTTGATGTGAACTTCCACGTCGACTTTGAAGATGTGAGGTAGCATAATGTCGCCCTCACTTGAAACAACACCAAATATCATAACCGTGACCGAAAACTTTGTTTTCATCACTCTGGACACGTCCCTGTTATTCGTAGTAATCCAGCGATACATTTTGGAGGTGTCGGCAATGGTTCTGTTGTCGTAACTTGGGTCGGTAGAAAGCATGAGTTGTACAACGGCGCATCTTCGATCTCCCTCGTTGAA